>NC_058159.1:10356503-10656503 GCF_020080835.1 Cotesia glomerata | reverse complement strand
TTATTAAGTCCGCAAGACTTTGTAGGGGAATTAGGAAGTCGTATAATTGGAGGTATCAAATCTATAATGTCTGACTTGAGATCACAAGATGCCTTACCGGTAATGGAATTGTTAGAAACAATATTAAGGGTTGCTCCAGAACAAGGAGCTCAATTGATTAAACCTATCTTAACAAAAATTTTCAAGTTAGTTTTTTTATTGTTTGTATTTTTTTTTCAAATGTTATTATTGATAAAAAAAAAATAATTATTATTTGATATTAATTTCAGACTCGTTTATTTGGGTGAGGAGGATCAAGTTATAATGATGATGAGTATGGGTCTTATCATTACGTCTCGTGTATTACTCAATGCAAGAGATATCTTCGCTCAGGTAAATTCAACATACTTTTTTTTCATCTGTCGAAATATAAAATAATTGTAGAGGTAATTAATCGATTTAAATCTTGAAATTAGTACTATCGATATTAATTTTTTAATGTTATAGGTAATAAGTGAATTAGTTAAAGAAATCGGCGGTGAGGAAAACGAAGAAACAGTAATGGCTCGAATAATAGATGTGTGGCTTGTTCATATGTCATATGTCACTCAATCTGAGGGAATGAAAATTCTTGCATTAGCTTTATGCTCTCTTCTCAATGCCAATAGTCCACCGGTTGTGTTTCAAAATTTTTCAACAATTATTGGCAGTATTGTTGAGGTTTTAAATGATATCATGAGACTTGACGATATGGAGCTTTATATTGAGTAAGGAATATTTATTTTAATCTTAAATTGAAAGATTTTATTTTTTTATTTATTTAAATCTCTAAAAAATCGATTAAATTTAAACAATCTCTAAAAGTACAAGATAGCTCTCGATTGACCAATTAAGAAAATTATCAAACTATTACTCTTACTAAATTTAATCATAAATCATAATATTTAAGATTCATGTATTTATAATTGATAAATAATTTTTTTTTTAATTATTTCAGTTCATTATTATTGGTTAATAATGTAGCAGATGAGCATGCATCATCTGTTGAAGAGAATGGACAGCATAAGACTGAACATCAATTACGATTAAAACGATTAGACTTTGATGATCCAGTTCGTACTGTTTGTCTAAAAGAATTTCTACAAAATCAAGTAAGTAATTTTCGTTAATACAATTTTTTTTATATTAATGTCTACTACAATAGTTAACACATTTGAATTTATAGCTGAACACACTGCGGAGAATCATGAGTAGCAATCAATTTGATCAAATGATTGCTACATTAAGGCCAGAAACCGATCAACAATTACGGGAGTACATTACTCTTTGAATAATATTAATAATCGATCAGGGATCGAATAATGAATGTAAGAAGAAATAATAATAATATTAGTTATAAAAATAATCATTATCATAATAATTACAGATTAAATAATAGTACTACTAATATTAACGAATGATGAGAGAAAGCGATAAACTAAAATTAATTTGATAAAAAAAAAACATTATTAATGTTAATATTCAATTAAACCGTGTAAAAAGCTTCCACGAAACCACTTCACTGTAAAATGGCACTATTTTACTGTACAATAATTGTCTGTTTCACTATATTGATAATGTTGATAATAATAAGAAAAATAATAATAATGAAAATAAAAATAGAATTTCATCACGATTTATGTTTTCTATTACAATCAAATATGTGTATTCAGTAATGCAATCGATTAAAAATCTATTATAGACTTATTTATAAAAACAAAGTTATTTTATAATTTTAACCTATTGTGGTGTTTTGATAACATCTCATTTTTGAAAACAAAAATAACGCAAGAAATTTTTATTTATATAATATAGAATTTGTAATTTATTTGATATCAAAATAAAAATTTTGAATTATTTCTTTTCAGTATTGTTTTGTGTTTTTATTTAAAATTGAACAAAAATGTAACTTAAGGTGACGATGTTAATAAAATTTTATTTACGTTCAATAAATTTAAGGTATTTTAAAAGGATGATTTCCGCAATTGATATAAAAAAGTCATTTTATGAGGTCACAATGTATCTCTTAATATCTTCATTAATATTTTATGGAAAAATATATGGTCTTATAAAGTAGCCATCAGTGTTACTCACATAAACTTTATATCTTCATGATTTTTTTTTATTAAGTATCACAATATTCATTATATATTTTATATTTGGAATTCAACTAAAAATTAAACCTATTTAATAAATATTTTCTCCCGTAAATTTCAAAAAAATACTTAGGAAATCTAATGGTCAAAAATTATTTGTAGTTTCCACTTAGGTTTATCATCCATACTTATAAACAACTGAAATATTGAAAAAAAAAGATGAAAAATGTATCTAATTCAATTCTTTTTCAATCTTTTGAAGTAATTGTCATAGAAATAAAGGAGTGTTTTTAGATATTTCTTCAGTGTTTTAAATTTCAAGAATGAAGTTTTTCTATTGGACATTAAGATACAATGATACGTATTGATTGCCTCCGAATTAAAACCAATTTTAATCTCACGTAATGTTAATACAGCATTTAATTTATATTTTTCAAAGATTAAATAAAATAAAATAGTGGATCAACTTTTCGAAACATTATTCGAGTATAGAAATAAAAACAATATTTTTTTTTAATGTAATAATACAAAGATGTATGTGTAATGTTAATGTATAATGCATCTTTGTTTATTACGTTTAAAAAAACTATCATATATCGACCCCTCACGTCGAAATTTCGAACTTGCGCCAGATGTGTGGAGATTGAGTTTGTGTCAAATCTTTGTGGGAGGTTAAAAGCCATAGTGCATTACTCCAAATATCATACAATTAATACGTTAATTAACAGTAAGTAATTTAATAACAATTATTGTTAAAGGATTAAATATAAATTTATTACAGGGCCTTGTATACGAAAACCATAACAAAAATTAACATCTTCGAACACAAGAGATTTGAAAATACGAATTAATGTTCGAAACTGTTCATTAAAGATACTTTTATTTGATTACAAAATATTTTGTACATCACTCAGTTACTAATTTGCATTACCATCAATTAAATAAAATATTTTATCGCTTAATAAAAATTTATTGATTTTTATTGCAATTTTGATAAATTCGAAAAATGACAAGTTCTGTCATTCATCGTATTGGTTCATTCATCGATTAATGCTGATTGGTTGAAAATTCAACACACACGACCTTGAATTTAAAATCTACAATTACCACATCATATTGTAATTAATTTTTTTTTTTTAACATTCAGATGATCCAAAGAATTTTTTGATGACGAGTTACTACTTTTTATAACAAATTTTTCTGTTTTAGGTTTTTCAAACTAATATTTATTGTGACGCTACGCTAAAGCCGGTGAGTTGAAGTTTTTTGCATTACATTTTTTAGAATTATTAATCTCTTATCAAAATAAATATATTTATATTTATATTTATTAATTTTTAATTTTCATATACTTGCTTCTGCATTTTTCTGTCACATTTTTATCTCTTTCTTTTGAAATATTTATTAACACAATTTGTGTAATAAATTTATACTTTTTTCATGGTTAAATAAAAAATTTTTCTTATTTTTTACTCAATTAAAAAGAAAAAAGTCATCAATGTCAATGAGAAATTTGTTTGAATCAATGATAATAAGAAATGGATGTATTTACAATATGATATATATTTGTTAAATGATAAAAATAAAAAATGCGCGAGCAGACGATCTTATTTTAGATGACAGGATTATTGATTACATATTTAAATTGTTTATTTTCTTTGCTGTTATTTGCCAATTAAATTTTACCGTATTAAGGATAAAATTGTAAATAATGCATGTGTCAATATTAGGAACTATTGATAGAAGTAAATGAATTTATAAACAAGTAATTTTTTGTGAGTTGCATTCGAAAATTTTTTGGCTTTTTTTAACTGATAAATTATCAAAAAAAATTTACTTATTTGTAGAAAAAAATAACTATAAAAAATTAAGGAATGTCTGCTTATTTCGATATCATAAAGTATTACATTATACAAATATAATTTAAAAAATAAAATTATAGTAAAATTAAAAATAATTTAAGTCAGACCACTTCCTTTGGAGTAAAATGATTTATAAGGCGTACAATTACATTTTATATTACCTTCTTCTTCTTAGAATATAATAACTAACAATTGCTCTTTCATGAGGATTTCTTTTTACTAAGGAAAAAAAATACAAGTTCTACGGCAATAAAAATTATTGTGTATTAATAACCTTGAATTTCTTCATTAGAATCGACGAAAATATAATAGTTACGACTATCTATTGTGTGATATCTTTAAATTAGTTTTATTTTAATTAATTTATAGATGTTTTTTTTTTTTCTTTAATTGATACGCTAATTGATTTATTGGATTTATTTTTTAAAGTCGAAAAAAAACTTTTTATAACTCTAAATTATTTATAAACTTTTTGATATTAATTCTAAAAAACTTTTTTCCATCAAAATACGATTAAATTAACAATGACGATCTAGAAACAATGACGGTATTGATGCTTTTACTGAAGAAAATATAAAACGTATTTAAGCGGAAAAGTTAAAAACGGGGTAGAAAAAGAATGTTAAAAATAATACAAAATTTAAACTTCAACTTTAACAAATAATAATTCAATCAAAGTAATACAGCTTTATTTTCTTATTTCTTTGTTAATTTAGATTGTTATTATTATCATCATCGCTATAGAATTTTGATATCAATCGTATTTAGTTTGCCGTTTAACGTTTTATCATAATTGCTATTAATTATAATTAAGTATCATGGGGGAGGGGATTACGGGTTTAATTGTCTTCTATACAAACGGATGTTAAAGTTGATTTCGATGGGGGCGGTGTAGTTTCCAAGAAATGTTATCAGAAGATAGTCAAGTTTATTTAACCATCCGGACGTTTATTTTAAAATTATATTTGAATTATTTATATTTCATCACAAGTTTTTGATTATTATTATTAATCAATGAATATTAAAAAGTTTATTTTTATTTATATATCTTTAATTTTGGTTTGAGAATTTAATTCATCATATTAATAAAAAGTGAAGATTTATAATGATAACTGAAAAGCTTTCGATAATTTTTTGGAAATGGACATTTCCTTATTTTGGCAATAAAAATAGGCATTTTTTAATTTTATTTATTTTTCCAAATTGTTCGTTTTCATGGCATATTTCCAAGATAAATTCCATGAAACTGGTCAGAAATAAATTGTTAAATTAGTTTTGAAATTTTTAATGTTCGAAAAAAGTTAAAAGTTTTTACTTACTGCAAATGGCTGATGAATTTTTTCCTAATAAATGTAGTAGTTTTTAGTATTTTCTTTTATATTTTTCATGTGAAAATAAACACAAAAAATAATTTTTTTAATTTTGGAGTTTTTGCGAGCTTTTTTTTTAATTCAACAATGATATTTTTGTCAATTTTTTTCCTCAAAAAAAAAAAAAAAAAAAAAAGTGTTTGTTCAAAAAAATTCTATCATGTTGATTTTATGGTCGAAAATAGGGTGGTCTCTACTTCAAAACAATAACCGCCTCTTTTCCCAATGAGCTTATTAAAATCAATTAATTGAAAGAATTCATTTCGTTATTAAATTTAGTAAAAAAATTATTTAATCGACTTAATTTATTCTCTTATTATTCATGCGGTCAACGATAAAATTTAATTAATTTTGTTACTCTTGTTAATACATGAGTTAAATTTGTTTTTCAATTTATTTCAAAGCCATTAGCGTTTGTTGATTTACTATAAAAATATATAATTAAATTTAAACATTGCGATAAAAGTATAATGTTATTATATATTATTTCTTGAAAAATTCTCAGTACAATACAATTAGACTAGCATTCTATGAAAACAATAAAAAAAATATGAGCTAGTTTCATGGTGTCTAGTGTTGTAACGTAATTTTTAATGGAACATAAATAACAATATAATACAATTTTTAAAGGTATCATTTATTAGCATATATTTATTTATTATTATTACTTGAATATAAAGTCAGTATAGAATAAACTTTAATAGTAATTTATAGTGTCACCCAGTAAAGCGAGTGAGTAAGCGTGTTTGAGAGGGTTGTTCGCGCGCATAGCAGTCACACAGTCAAAAGAGGGTGGTGAATATAGGAGGTAAAAGCTTGCGTGGGTATCGATCGTTCAGCTAGGAACTACCCTTCGAAGAAAGTAAGGTCGCAGTATTCTATCTTTTATTGTGTGCACAGTACAAGCTCTAGTATCCATTGAGTTACCACGCGGGATAGATTTACTCTCAATTTTTCCTTTAAGCTATTTCCCCCTTTACTTTTTATTATTATTCTTTATTATTTTGTTGGTTATTTTTTGCACGCTAACATCATTTTTGTAATACTCTGCAACACAATAACGATCATCATATTAGTTTACGATCAATATTTCCACAAGTCCCAAGAACAGAAGCAGTCACAGAGTCTTCTGTCGATTTTAAGTGTGTCGCGCGTGTGCAAGCGTTAACAGAAAAATATATTTTTTATTATTTAAGTGTCTGGATAAATTAAGTTTACAAGTGAGACATTTGTTTAATTTCCAATTAATTTATTAGAAAATAATTAATCATTTTTATTTTATTTTATTTTTTTATTTCTTCACTCACTCAATTTCATTGATAATCTAAATAATTCCATTTATTTTTATTTAACTAGTAGATTTATTTTTTTAATAAATCTTTTTTTGCCATACTAAGTGACGCTTTTTTAATAATTTATAATTCTCATTGAACCCATCATCAAACAGATAAATGGGTCGACGTGTGCGTGACATACCACGCGTGGTTCTTTCAATCATATTTCACGATCTTTACAATTAGTTATCATTTTTAATGTTATTATTTTATTAATACCTAAGTTGTTTCTATTTATAGTTAGCATTGTATAAAATATAATTGATAAGCGCAATAAATAGTACAAAAATATATATTTGAGTAAAATTTATTCAAAAAAATTTTTCAAAATCCATTTGCACTTCGTTCATATTGATAATTTTTTAAATAAAATACTAAATCAATCAATTCAGTTTAATAAAAAAATCAAATTGATCATTTTTTTTGTTACAGATTTTATTGAAAGTCTAATTGTTAATTGTTCAGTGAAAAAACAGCAATCGTCAACATGGCGTTCGCGGGACTTAAAAAGCAAATTAACAAAGCTAATCAAGTAAGTATCCCAATTGATATTTTTATATTAATAATTTTTTCACCATTGATTACTATTTTATTTATTATGAAATGATTTGTCAAGATAGATATGACTTAATAATGCTAAATAATAAAAATAGTTGATAAAAATTACTGATTTTTATTGCATTCTATGGACATTGTTCTCACCGCGCAATGTTTTAAAACTTTTTCAATAGCACCATTGTAAGGACATGGGATTATTTCCTGAAAGGAAAGCAAATTACGAATAGAATTACAAGTTTTAGCCAGCCAGTATTTTTCAATTTCCAAATATAAATAAAAAGTGCCATAATAAAAAGTTTTATACAAACAAGATAGTCGTGTTTCGAATGTGGGTTTAATAAGCGTCAGTCATGCGTGGGTTGTACAGCGAGATCATATTCTATATAACGTTCACATTTAAAACATTACCCTTTAGCCTTTGATAATAACTCTGGTGCTAATGAAAGTATCATAAAGTACAATGACTAATCGCCAATGATGAATAAAATAAAAAAACAATAAATAAATAAATGTAAAAAACAGAACTTAGCATTAAAAATATTTTCAAGTTATAAATATAATTATATTTTTCTTTTAATTATCAAGTATTTTATCTAAAATTAAATTGTTAATTATTTTATTTAACATTATTTTAAAAACCAAAGTAAGGACTCGAACCATAAATCTCTAATTGCCGTATTTACATGCATTTGACTTATAATTTGAGATACATTCTAGGGTACGGCATAGTTTTTAGTAATAAAAATATTATAAACAGATGAAAATTTCAATAACCTTGCATTATATTATTTAATGCAATTTGAATTTAGAATAGTTTACACTTTTTTCTCTCTCGATCTCTGTTGGATAAATGGTAGCATCTTTGTTGAACTTGCACAATAAATGAAAATTTTAGGAGTGAACTGCCCATAAATAAAGTAAACTTTCAAAAAAAGCGCTTTATACTTCGATAGATCATTATGTTATCTACTTATAACTTATAATTATGTAGGTTCATATTTGGCGTTCTATTTAGCATGATGTCCTGATTCAAGCGATATCGATAAAAATAAAAGAAATACAAAAAATCGAGACTAATTCTCTATTGATTCTGAATATGAATCAAATAATTAAATTTGTATTTTATAAATTTATAAGTCCAACAGTGGATATATTTTTTCGGCCACTATCAAGAATGTCATTAATCATTTCAATTTTGAGAACAAAGTTATTAATATGGATGTAAGTAAAATTTTGATTTAGAATAAATTGTAAAAACGTGCAGTCTGGCGTTGAATGTAGTGAATCGTATATCAAAATATATATAGGTCAACCTTGAGGGATATCGGTCAAGGTCTGTCTCGTAATGGTGTAGGGAAACAACAAGGGGTGGATTGAGGGATAAAAGAAGATCTGGAAAATGGCCGCTGATATATAAGCGATAAAGTCACTATTATTGATGCTCGGCGTAATTGTTGCTCAATAAAAAGCACAGCTTGACAATAAAAATAGGAGAGTTAATATGAAGAAAAAAAAAAAATTTAAAAAAAAAATGGAAAACTCTTAAATCGTTCTATTGTTAACTTCTTAATGATTTTTTTGTTCAAACTTCTAGCACCGCTGTTATGTAATTTTTCTTTTCATCTATTTTTTTTTTCATGTGTGAAAAAAAAATTCCGGAATAAATTTTTTTTTTCTTTTTTAATTACTAACCGACTTTTTTTCATGTTAATATTTTCGTCCGTAAAAAAATGTTTAATATTTTCATATTTTAAGTTTTTTTTTATGGTAAAGTTATTTTTGAAAACGTAGATTAAAGTTGATCAGTCATAATCATATTTATAAATTATAGCAGACCAACAATAAAGAAATGAGTGCTACTGGCCTGCCAAGACTGTGATTAGTTACAAGATACCAGTTACGTCATTCAAAAGACGCCTTACTGGCGCACCAAAACTTTTAGTAATTTTTTTTTATAAATTTTTCCAATCCTTTGGCCCTTATCCAAGACCTTTAAATATTCACAGTCAAAATAGTTCGTGCTTTAATTTTATCATTGATATTTTATATTTTCCAGTGGTTGAAAAATTTTGTTAAATAACTTTTTTAATAATAAAAAAATGTACCGAAAAGTTTTTTGTTATTTATAATCTGTATTTTCTTAAATTTTATCACTGAAATTATTTATTTAAAATATATAATTTTTAGACTTGCAAAAATGAAAATCCAAGGCGTAAACTAGGCTGTTTTATAATAAGGTCGCATTAAAATTGGTGAAGACCGTGTGAATATTGATCCATTTGCTCTCTGATACTTAATAAATATCTTTACACGTTTTTCATTGCTGGTTGAATCATATTACTAAAAGCTTTCTTGGAATTTATCCATGATAATTCTCGATCTCAAAGATCAGATTTTTATGCCTCAGTGTTGTATATAAATGAGATATAATGTTATTTTAAATTAAAATGCTATTTTACCGTTTTCGTTATCTATATTCCTTTTTTATTTCTAATCAATAATATTAGTTTAGGCTTGTTCAGAAATACTTTTTTTTTCTCTATAAGAAATTGAATTTAAATAAAGATAATTTTAAAAAATACGGTAGTCATATTGGAAAATTTTATTTCGTATTTAAAAAAAAAATTTAATTGATTAAGGGATCATTCTGGTTGTAACTTTTGAAAAAATTAATTTTTCTTTTTACATTTTTCGAAAGTGCATGTATCTACAAGTATTGTGTTAAAATTTTTAAGTGATCGGACCATTGTAACTATAGTACTTTACAAGGTTTATGTGGATTTTCTAGTGAAAGAAAATCAAATTTTCAAACAGGCTGATGGAATTTTGTATAGTGCTGGCATTACTGATTGACTTTAGGTAAGATTTTTTTTTTTTATTAAAAAAACTTTAAACGGGTTTATCTCAAACCTATGTTTTCCTGGTTTACGTAAGTTATATTTCCGGAACCACTGACTCAATTTTAATGAAATTTGAACCACATATTCTACATAGTAGTAGTCATGGCACTATAACCAAATCAAAATGTTAATTTTTATTATTTTTTTAGGACTAAAAACTAGGAAAAAAAGGCTCATTTTTTTTTTTTCATTTTCAGCCATTTTGTTTTTTATCAATAAATATTAATCTCCGTAGTTTCTACCATAACTACTTATATATTAAAGGTATATAATTTTGGATTTTGTGTTTTAGATGAGCCGTTATCAAGTTATCATTTATGTCAGCAACATATCAACTTTTGGAGGAACTTCATTCACCCGCCGTTTATTCATATAAAAAATATTTTAAAAAATAAAGTTAGATATTTTTTGTGTTATTCAAGAGTGTTTGTGATGAGCTGAATAAAGTTAATATCAATATCTATAATAGTTTCTGTATAAAAAAATAATTAATATTTGCTTTTTTTCGAGCGCCAGAACCAGAATGATCCCTTAAGTAGAATTATTAAATAGTGAGATATGCAATGTATGATTTTATTATTATTATTATTATTTTTTTTCAGTATATGACGGAGAAGATGGGCGGGGCTGAAGGAACAAAGCTTGATGTAGATTTTGTTGATATGGAAAGAGTAAGTTAAATTATCTTCAAACTTGAATTAACATTGATTAGAACTTGAGTTGATGAATATTTTTTTATAGAAAACAGATGTTACTTGTGAACTTGTTGAAGAACTACAAATGAAAACAAAAGAATTTTTACAACCGAATCCAACTGCAAGAGCTAAAATGGCAGCAGTTAAAGGAATAAGTAAGCTAAGCGGTCAAGCTAAAGCTTCAACTTATCCACAACCTGAAGGTGTTCTTGGCGATTGCATGCTACTTTACGGCAAAAAAATGGGCGAAGATAGTATTTTTGGTATGCTATAAAATTTTTTTTTTTACTTAATCATATTTACGATTAAAATATTCATAATTATATTTATCATTAAATTATTTTTGGACATCTTTGATTCTATTATTAATGTATCCTAATTCTATTTAAATCTAGCTCAAGCTTTGATAGAGATGGGTGAAGCGATGAAACAAATGGCTGACGTAAAATACTCTCTTGACGATAACATAAAACAAAACTTTTTAGAACCTCTGCACCATCTGCAGACCAAAGATTTGAAGGAAGTTATGGTGAGGTCGATTTATTAAAAAACTTTTGTTCGTATAAGAAATTTTTTCGGTTTTGACTTGTGGCTTGTACTTATGAATTATTAAAAAGAAGAAAAAAAAATCTGGAGAACGTTTGACCCTGCAGGCCATCCTCGGAACTTCCTGCTATGTATAAAACGCTTAAGAAATTATCTATTCCGGGTTGAGCTCTCTGAGCTCGAAAGCAAAACTTTTATTCTTTTTTGAGCTCTTGGAGTTCGAAATTCTAGTGGTTGTTGAGAACATACTTTTTGGAAAATTTTTAAATGCGATATCTTCCGAACGAATCAATCGTTTTTTATGGGACTTGCAACATTCGACGCAGTTTTTCAAGCTCAAAAAAATTACCTACCAAACGATTCGACGTAAAATTTTGAAGTCATGTTAAAATAAAAAAACACTTTTTTGAAATTAAAAAAAATTAAATATCTCTCAAAGGAATAGATCGATTTTGATGCGATCTGCAATAATCGACGCAATCTTTCAAGCATAAATAGATTATTTCTCACAAGCTAAACGATCCGAGAAGAAATTTTGAACATGTAAGAAAAACGATTTTTTCCAAATTTTTTGACGATTTCTCTTGAACGAATGAACCGATTTCGATGCGGTTTACGGCAATCAATGTTGTTTTCTTAGATTAATAGCTGATTAGTTTTTTTTTAATTGATCGACACATTAGTTTAAAAGTTATCTCAAAAAAACATTTTTTTGAAAATTTTATTTTTGAAATTTCTGAAAATCTACCGAGCCGAATTGATTCAAATTTACGTGAAATCTACTGGCAAAGGAACCCTTTTAAATGCTGCCAACCACGTTTTAATCGGTCAAAGCGTTCAAAAGTTATAAGGAGCTATATACATACATACATACATACATACATACATACATACATACATACGAAGAGACATTTTCGCAAGAATAGTCAGATTAGCTTTCTAGGACCTCGAAACGTGGAGATCTGATGAAAACTCGATTTTCAAAAATCGGGGTAAAACCAATAACTTCCCGATTTTTTTTTTTAAATCATTGATTTTCATAGCGGGAAGTTTTTTTATATTTTTATAAATAATAGTTAAAAACTATAGTACGTAAGTAAATAATAATTTAAAAAATGATCTTTTCTTTAGCATCATCGAAAGAAACTTCAAGGACGCCGGTTAGATTTTGATTGTAAGCGTCGACGGCAAGCAAAAGGTAAGGAATAATTTTTTCTTCTTTATTTTGTTTATTTATAATTTAAATTATAACCGATAGAAAAATGATAAATTATAATGCTGAATGATATATTAAAGATATGATTTGTAATGCATGATTGCATAACGATGATTTCATTAGTATAATTTTACTTTATAAATTATTACTGTTTATATACAATTATAATCTATTGACGAAAATGTTATTCATCAATTTATCAATTGACCTTATTATGCATGGCTCACTTGGCACTAATTATAGCTATGGTCAAAAACTCGAGCAGTCCACACTTTGGTAGCCCAGCGAAGTCAAGTTTTACGTCAGCTCACGTGGGTATGTCTACAATACCCGAAAAAATTTTAATTTATTTGATAATAAATGAGAAATAATTAATTATTTTTATAAATTTTAATGAGTACAATATGAAAATTTCTAATTTAAATTATGGGCTACTAAAACTTAAAACTATTTGTTCTTAATAAAACTTAACTATCTGCTATCTAGAAAATTTTATTTAATGTAAAAATATTATTGAGCTGGTTATTCTACTAAACTTTGGTCAAGTTAATTAAAGCATGCTTTTTAATTTAATTGTGTAGTATAAGTAAACTTCTGATAGCTTGTGGAATTTTGTATATTGAATGAGTATTATATTTTAGTTATAGTTCAACTTGTGATATGAATAGAGATCTATCTCTAGAGAGATATATTGAGATATTTATTTTAATAATCATTTAATTTTTATCTTTGCAATGTAATTTTATTATTTTGAGTTATAGTAGAAGCTTATGACTGTAAATGCAAATGCAATTGACCTCAAACTCCCTTAGGCCTCAAGATATTATTTTTAAAATACAAGATAAAAAGTAATTAAGAAAATAGTTTTATAGGACTGAGGCAAGTTGTGTTCCTGTAGTGCATTTTTTAATAAAAGTACGAACGCAACGTACAGGTTCTCATGTTTCAGACGACGAGATTCGTCAAGCTGAAGAGAAATTTGCCGAAAGTCTTCATTTGGCCCAGATGGGGATGTTCAATCTCTTGGAAAATGATGTAAGTTATCGAAAAACTCATCTTTTCATTTTCAGTTAATATTTTTCTTTGATTTATATTTTTTAGGTTGAGCAAGTGGCCCAGTTAGCTACTTTCAGTGAGGGTTTGCTCGAATATCACCAACAGTGCATTGAAATACTTAAAGTTTTAACCGAAACGCTATTAGAAAAGTAAGTTTTACCATTTTATAATAATTATTTATCAATCACAGTAAAATATAAGCGATGGTAAAAAATTATTTTACGATTGAAAAGATTTGCTTTTTAGGCCAATTCGAGGAGGCTCTTCTTTATTTTACTATTATTGTATTATTCAAAATAATCTACTAAGATTCAATAATAAATTAGTACGTTAAATTTTTAAGTAGTAGCTAGCTTACTCTAACGTAAATTCTTTTATGTAGCATAACTATTTTACTACATTATTCATCATACTAATTTAATATTGCTCTAAAACTAGTTCCACTATTTCAAATGAGGTCTTTTGAATAAAACATACAATATAAAGTGTTGAACAACGCACACTTTTAGCAACAATACAATATCACAAAAAACTTAGAAAAATAAGGTTAAAAAGAGCTTTCCCGCCGATATTGATCAGTAATGACAATGACGAATATTTTTGAAGTTAGATAATTAAATTTTATCGAAATTGATTGATAACATGAATTTTAAGATTTATTTTAAGGCGCGCAGTAGCCCTATCGGATCCGGCCCTTGCTTACCAAAGCATTGTATTGTGGTTCGAGTCCAGCGTACACCAATGAATATTTTCAATATTTAAGTGTATTATTCTGCTCAGCCCAAAAAAATGAAACGAGTTCCAATCTCAAAAGTTTACATCCTACCGTAGTCGCTCATGACCTTAGTAGTTTATGCGACTTTAAACAAATAAAAAAAAAAAAAAAAAAAAAAAAAAGATTTATTTTATTATTATTTTCAATAATAATTGTAGTATTTGATTTTTTTTTTTCAAATTTTTTTCTCAACAATAGTGTTTAAACCAGCAATATGATGATTGATTTTGACAGAAATCGAAATAGAATTAAAGAAAACAAAGATTTGAGATACTTTTTAAAAAGTAAAAATATAATATGAATTATTGGAAAACTATGAAAAAAATTATAATTTTCAGATTCTTTTGTCAATCGGTTAACTTTTTTATATGTAACTCTAAAGAGTTAAAATTTCGGAAACGTTCCCGTGTTTTTTTTACTCACACTCATTGAGAGAAAACGTACTATTTTTGTTGCACTTGTAAGGTAAAAGCCCCAATATATGATCATGTACCAGCATATGATCACTCCATGTATTTGTATACCTATATTTGTGAATATAGATATATAAATACATGGAGTGATCATATACTGGTACGTGATCATCTATTGGGGCTTTTACCTTACGGTAAATGGAAACCAAGAAATCAAATGGAAATTTTCCAAAAAATTGCTTCTTTAGGAGGTAGATTTATCCGGAGGCACTGTAGTGCCTCAAGCCAAGTACACGTTCAACAACATATGTAATAATGTGTGTGAACGTGTAGGCGTGAGGCTACAGTGCCTCTATTCTTGAGTCAGATGTCAACATAACCTCACCATATTTTTAACTTGATTTATTTTATTACTACGTTCATATCAACACTTTACACTCGCTTTAAATAGTTTAATTATTAGTTTTTTCTATAAAACACCAAAAACTATATTGTTTTTTTTTCATTATTTAGCGTTATCCTAATTTATAAAATTTTCGCTCCCCCGTTTTTCGATTCTACAAGAGATTTTACTAATTTCGGTCGAATTTTTTATTTCGAAGTTGGTACAGTTTAATTTTCTGCGGATAGTATACTACTGTATAGTGTTGTATAGCCCCGAATTGGCTATAGTAAATTTATTGAGTTCTTTTAATTCGCCCGTTGGAACGTGGTAGGGCGTTCAACTCGCAGTAAATAGATTAAAGCGGGAGAATAGATTTAAATTTGAATAATTTAAAATGAATTATATAAATATTTAATGGATTTAAAACGCTCAGATTATTTTAGTTTAATTTAGATTTGCCTTGCGCGCAAATCTATTATTTATTATTCGATAGGTTACAAAATAAAAAGTACCGACAATAATTTCGAAAAAGAAAAATTTGTGTAGTGTACTACAGTCTTGCTTTTTGATAAGTCCCTTCTTGTTCCTTGGTTTTCGACTCCCCTGGTTGAGATGTTCGTAGCTTTGGAGTGGGAGAGTCCCAGAGGGTAGTGAGGGTAGTTGCGTGCGCCTTTGCGACTCCTGTCTTCAGCAAGCATCCCTTCTCGAGTTGGCAAAAATGGGACTGTGCTGCGATGACGTCACGGCGACTCGAAATTCCCAGACTATATGCAACCCGTATGGATGCTTGGTTTTAATGACCTAGTCTTGAGTACTCGAGCAATCCCTTTTTTAAGCGAACGTTTTGGAAAATAATTTACTTAAAGGATTATGATAATAAAAAGAGTAATAAATAAAGATCTGCGGGGTTTTCCCAGCATTGTAAAGAGTATTTCCAAAACGTTCGGCATCTTATCCTAAGTGACCATTACAATTAACGTAGGTTTATTTTAACAAAGAAATTTTTTCTTAGCATGTCTAAACTAACTGGACAGTACTAAAAGTTTTTATAAGTTTTTCCTTGGGAATTTCCGGTAATTATAAATTCGTCTATACCCTAAAATTTATGATAGAAAATTTCCCATACTTAACAAAAGAATTTAAAATAGAAAGGTTTACAATTTTTTAAAGATTCTTATTTTTCTTACCGATACTATTACAAATAAAATACATATATTTTAAATCTTCCTGGGTTTTTCCCGCTATCATTTATTGCAGCCATCTTTTTTATATGTAATTCTATATTAATATATAGAGAGCGTTGTGATTAATCCTTTCGGATTCACAACAATAGTATCAGAGTTATTCCATTTCCATTGGAAGTCTGACAAAATAGGCGGTTAATTCAAATTTGAATTTATTTAAAATTTTATTGCGGGTATTTGTAAAATAATTGAATGCAATTTTATTCTATTTAACGTATTATTATTATTATTATTATTATTATTATTATTATTATTATTATTATTATCATAATTATTTAATTTAATAATATTATAATGAATATTTGTTGTAGATATTTGATATAAATATTTATTGTGGATTGTTTTCATTACTTTTCCGGCTGTGAACTGTTATGCCCCTAGATTCATCCAGCAGGTGACACTACGTGTAAGAAAGCCGCGAATTTAAATTATTTCAAATATTTTATTAATTTTTCATTCAAATTTATTTTACTTACATTATTTCGTATTACTTGTTCGGTTGTTAACTGTATTGCCTCTAGATGTACCCAGCAAGTCTGACAAATTAGGCGGTTAATTCAAATTTAAATTCATTTACTATTTAATTTCGGGCATTTGTAAAATGATTAAATACAATTTTATTTTATTTAACGTTTCATTATTTTATTATTCACATTATTTGTATATTATTATCATTAGTATTATAATTGTTGTGGAAATATTTCTATAATTATCATTATTACTATTATTATTATTATTATTATTATTATTATTATTATTATTATTATTATTATTATTATTATTATTATAATTATTAATATTATTATTTAAATAATTAAAAAACTGGCTCTCAGTCGAAGTAATATTGAGTAAATACAGCGCAATGACTAACATGAATTATTATAACTATGATTTTAAAAAACGCGCGGCAATTTAAATTCAAAAATTCAATTAAAATTTTATTATTATCAAAACAATAATAATATTAATAGTAATTATTTTTTCTCTTTTAAAAACGATGCGAAATTAAAAGTTATTACTAAAAATTTTTATTTTTATTTTAAAAAGCGTGCGAAAATTCAAATTTCAAAATTTCACTTATAATTTTATTATTTCATTTATAATATATTATTATTCCATCATTATTATTATGATGAATATTATTTAATTAATTAAAGAATTGGCTCTCAGTTGAAGTAATAATGAGTGAATATAGCGCGATTACTAATATGAATTATTATTATCATGATTTCAAAAAACGCACGGCAATTTAAATTCAGAAATTCAATTAAAATTTTATTATTATCATAACAATAATAATAATAGTAATTATTATTTCTTCTCTTTTAGAAACCATACGAAATTAAAAGTTATTACTAAAAATTTTTTATTTTTATTTACAAAAGCGCGCGAAAAATCAAATTTCAAAATTTCACTTATAATTTTATTATTGCATTTATAATATATTATTATTTCATCATTATTGTTATGATTAATATTATTTAATTAATTAAAGAACTGGCCCTCAGTCGAAATAATATTGAGTAAATACAGTGTGATTACTAATATTAATTATTATTATCATGATTTTAAAAAACGCGCGACAATTTAAATTCAAAAATTAAATAAAAATTTTATTATCATAATAATAATAAGAATAATAATAATAGTAACTATTTTTTTTTAACTTCCCGCTAAGAAAATTGAAAATTTTCAAAAATCGGGAAGTTATTGGTTTTACCCCGTTTTTCGAAAATCGAGTTCTCATCATATCTCGAGGTTTGAGGTCCTAGGAAGCTTCCCCGAATGTTTCCGCGATGATGTCCGTATGTCTGTATTTTTTTTTTTTTTTTTTTTTTTTTTATAGAGGAGGTCAAATACATTTACGTATACCAGGACGAGATGTTTGTCCTGGGTATGTCGGACTCGGAAGTCAATATTATTGACAACAATACCGACTAAACATCCTCCTCTCTCTTTCCCCATAGATGTTACGGGGAAGACTGGATCGGGACCGCGTTAGCATTACTTCAATCCAGTCTGTGTTGCGTCTCACGACGGTTGCTCCTAGTTACTAGTCTCTTTCTGCGATTTTTTCCTTCAAAAGACGCTGCGCATAGGCTGCGACAGCTGACCAGTTATCTTCTTTTTTGATCATGCAGGTTACTAAGCTCTCAGGGGAGAGCGTGGTGCCAATAGTTTCATCAGTACTGCTTTTGTAGTCCTTCCACCGGTCACACTCAAAGAACGTGTGCTCGACGTTGTCAATTTTGTCTGGGCAGTATTTGCACGTTGGTGTGCTGTGCAGTCCCATCTTAAGAAGATAGGCATTGAACTGCCCATGTCCCGTCAATAGCTGGGTCAAGAAAAAGTCCGTTTCTCCGTATTCCCGAGAAAGCCAGACGTTGATGTTTGGGATCAGGCGTGCCGTCCATCTGCCCGTCTCTCCCGATGTCCATCGGTCCTGCCACTCTTGTTGCGTTTCCGCCTTTATCCTCGTTCTTGCTTCCTTCATGTTTTCGTCACTGTTTTTAGCGTCATAGAGTTTCGCTCTCTCAAACGCGAGTAGGTCGATGGGTGCGGCTCCCGCAATGACCAATATAGCTGCCTTGGAAACCGTTCGATAGGCGTAGGCAACCCTGAGAGCGCCTCGCCGCTGCACTGCCGCTATTTTTCGTCGGTAGGTCTTCTGTTTCAATATGCCTGCCCATATTTCTGCTCCATAAAGCAGTACCGAGTGGACTACTTCTAGAAGAACTCTTCTCTTTTTGGTTCTTGGTCGCATAGTGTTGGTCATGATTCTTGCTAGGCTAGACACCGTCTTGCTGGCTTTCTTGCATGCACTGTCAAGGTGTTCGCGGAAAGATAGTTTCTCGTCTATCATTACCCCTAGATAGCGCAGGCCCCTTGTTGACGTCAGTGTTGTTCCTTCCATGTCCACAGCGAATGGTTTTGGGAACCATTTTTGACGTGCCAGAACAACCATCTCGGTTTTATGCTTGGCGAGTTTCAGGTGGTGTTTATCAAGCCAGGTCTCGATGGCGTCAATGGTTTCCCGAATCAGTAATTTGGCCTCTTCTACGCTGTCTACTACTATCGTGGCCGCAACGTCGTCTGCAAAGCCCGTTAGCTCTACTTGCTTTGGTAACGAGATTTCAAGAAGCTCGTCGTAGTCCGCATTCCATAGATCGGGCCCCATTATTGAGCCTTGCGGTACGCCAGCCGTTATGGCGTATTCTTGTGGGCCTTCCGTAGTTTCCGCTATTAGCTTTCTTCGTCCAGGTAGTTGTCGACTAGTGCCAGATTCTCTGGCTCCGCGTCAAACTTGTGCTCCAGAGCATCTAAAATGTCTCTCCAATTTGCGCTGTTAAATGCGTTTTTGACATCTAGCGTGAGGAGGAGACATACTTTACGAGCTTTGAGGCTACCAGACCATGCTTGTGTTGCTGTTTTTATAACTTTCTCGATCGCTCCGACTGTCGAACGACCTTTCCGGAAGCCATGCTGGTTGGTGGCAGAATCTCCAGCACGGTCGATGTCGTTGCGAAGTCTCCCTTGTATGAGCTTCTCGAGCAGTTTTCCAGCAATGTCTAGCATACAGAGTGGTCTAAACGACGAAGGTGTTACGGGGGTTCCCTTTCCTTTGTCTAAGAGAACTAATCTCTGCCGCTTCCAGACCGCGGAAAACGTGCCAGTTGCCAAGCATGCGTTGTAGTTATTCAGGAGTATGTCTAGATATTCCAGGGCTACAATCTTGATTACCGCTGCCGGGATGCCATCAGGTCCAGGTGCCTTTCCTATTTTAAATGACTTGGCCACGTCTTGTAGTTCCTTGGTTGTGAAGGGCGTTCCTTCGCTGTTTTTAGCGTAGTGTTTCTTCTCCCGCGGCGGGTGTTTGGGTAAAAGCTCCGCTACAATGCTGTCCATTTAGGCAGGAGACTTCGGCGCTTCTGGTGAAGCCTTTCCAAGTCGTTTGGTGACAATTTGGTAGGCTTTGCCCCAGATGTCCTTGTCGAGATCATTACAGATCTGTTTCCACAATATCGCTTTTCTTGCTTTAATGGCTCGGTTCAGTGTCTTTTTGGCCTGCTTGTACTCTTTTGAATACAAGTCCTGGCTTGGGGAGCGTTTGGCGGCTCTCGTTGCGCGGCGACGTAGTTGATGGCACATTTTGCGAAGTTCCGCTATGTCTGTTGACCACCAGTACGCCGGCCTGCGAAAACTCCGGTTTTTCAACCGCGGCATAGAGGCGTCACATGCGGCGGAAATCTCCTTCATCGTATTTAGTACTGTCCTTTCTGTCTCGCTGCAAGTATCCGGAGTCGGGTTGTTCTGAAGGGTAGACCAGCTCCGTGCAAGTGAAGCTCGCAGTGCCTCTGGATCAAGCTTCCTGACATTCCACTTTCGCTTAGAAAGGTCGTGTTGTGGTACCGGAGCAGATGCCAATCCAACGTTAAATGTCACGAACTGGTGATCACTGCCACTGTATTTTTCGGATACTGTCCAGTTTTCAATCATGTTGGCAATTTTTGGAGTCGCCAACGAAATGTCGAGGATGGACTTTTGGTACCCCGGTCTTCTGAAAGTCGTTGCCTCTGGTGTCGGAGAAATCAGCGCCCCATTCAGCCGATTTAGCATTGAAGTCACCAGCTACGATAACTTCGCCGTCGAACTTAGTGACCGCATCTTCTATATTTGCGAGTTTCTGTCGGAACACACTAATCCCTTCGTTAGGTGAGAGATAGACGCTCATGAAGTAGGTTGTGGGGGTTTGAATCCAGACAAAACCTGCTCCACCTCCGCTGTTGTTGACGGTAACGTTCTTTGTGTTCACAATCCAAATTGCTGCCGTGCCCGTTTCGTCTGCGAACCATATTTTACCTTCGATGTTTAGATATTGCTCGCAGATAAAGCAGACGTCAATTTTATCTTCGAAAACACGCTGGCGCAGCAGGTTTTGCGCCAAGGCGCACCTATTCAGGTTGCCTTGTAGTATGCGTGTCATTTCTGACCTTTCATGGCTTCTGCAAGTGCTTTGCGGAATGCCTTACACGCTCCAGTGCCAGAAATATGGCATAGACTATCCTGGGCATCTTTGTCCGAAGCACAAAGGAAGCATTTTAACTTCTCCGTGCAGTTTACGGCCTTGTGGTTCTCTCCGCCACATTTGTAGCAGCACCTGCTTCTGTCTGGTCCCGCACACTGACGTGTTTGGTGTCCATAACCAAGACATTTAAAACAACGTGTTACTTTTACTACTGGGCGTATACGACAGTTCACCAAACCGATCCGTATACGGGCCTTGTCAAGGGCCTTAATCGCATTGGGCTCGTCTAGTTCGCAGAAGGCTGCCCGATTACCTCGTGGTGTGGGTTTTGTCAAATTTACCCGTTTGACCTCCAGGTTGTCAGTGAATTCACGTTTGAGTGCTTCACGGACTTCGCTCTCGGTAGAGATTTCATCTAAGTCGAGGATCTCGATCGTTGTTGTTGGTGTTAGCGTCTTGACTGTGCCGATGTTTGCAGTGGCTGCCCTTACTGCATCGGTGAATGCCTTGCTGTCTTCGGACTTTCGAGCCATTTCAAGGAGAACGCCTCCGTGTTTCGTCTTTTTAATAGACCTTATGTCTACGCCCGTCTCGACAGGGCTTACCTTGGCCTTGATTTCCTTCAGGAGATCGGCGTATGTTCGCCCTTCAGCTGGTTGGACTAGGACAGCTTTAGTTCTTGTCTTCTTCCTCCTTGGTTTCTTGGAGCCACCGCTGTTTGGCTGGTCTTGGGCTGTAGCAGTTTGAGTCACTGGCTCCTGTTCTTTCTTTTTCTTGTTTTGCCGAGTCACTTTGGTCCAGGTATCATCCCAGGCTGTCTTTTTCTGTGCTGGCTTGTCAATATCTGAGGAAGGGCTGGGCGTGGACAGCGGCCTCTTCTTGTTGCCATCTCCTTGCTGTGGTAATTTCTTAGGAGTGGTCAGAGGTGGCTGTGATTTTTTGTTCAGACTCGGAGATGTTTGAGTCGTTGACGCCGACTTCGTTGGTGATTTGTTGGCCAGCCTATATGCCGTACTAATAGACGAAACCAATTTTCTGATCTCATGGTGGAGATTCTTTTTGTCTTTTATGAAGTCGGCTAACTCATCAATCTTGTTGCCGAGCCTCTCCATTGGTGACTGTTGGCCGGTGACGGTCGGTAGAGAGTTCATTCTTCCTCGGTGGGTTTGATTAGTGGCAGGAGCAAAAGGTCCTCCACTTTTTGAAGGAATGTTGCTCAGCTGTCCGTTCTCTGCCATCTGGGCTGATTTCGTACTCCCTGTAACCTTGCTAGCATTGCTAGACAGTAGAGCCATGGGGTCTACTCCACTGTTCAAACGGTCGCTTGATAACGACAAGTTTAGGCCCGTTTGCACGCCTTCTCTCGCCGGCACTGAGGTATCCATCCTCTGTACTGTAAACGATGTTTGAAAATCTTCTGACATTTCCATATCATCTTTTGCTAGGTTTTGGTCCACCCCGAGTATTCTGTTTCCTCGGTACCCGACGCATCTGACGTGTAGATATGCCGGGCATTCCCCTATCCGCCACCTGAGGAGGCGCCCGATGCGGGACTCAGCAAGCCCGACACGGGGTGTGTGTGTGTGTGTGTGTGTGTGTGTGTGTGTGTGTGTGTGTGTGTGTGTGTGTGTGTGTGTGTGTGTGTGTGTGTGTGTGTGTGTGTGTGTGTGTGTGTGTGTGTGTGAGCCTTCGATCTCGATCACGATCGAGATAAGTGGCGATCCAAAGAGTATCATTGTCTTTTGTTCAGAAATTTAGTTTAGAAACTGTTTTTGTTCAGATCGATAGTTCATCGAATATCAGAGTATTTTTTGGGAAATTTTTATTTGTTTAAAAGAAATGTGAAACTAGACTGTCTTAATAAGAAATACGAAAATTGAACTATAAACATAGACTTTTTTAAAATTTACACTTTTTCAGTAGTAAATCATAAGAAAAATAACATATAATAATTGTTGAATTTAGGAAAGACGAGGCAGCCAATCGACCAAAATTGGAATTTGTTCCCAAAACATTAGCAGATCTACATGTGGAAGGATTGTCCTTGGGAGACGGAATGAACGGTGGGAACTTCTTTCTTCACGGTAAAACAAATATTTACACACTAAATTCGGATAAACTTACAACGCTAATTTACATAATTGTTATACGTGTTGATTTATTTTATTTATATTAATCGTATATCTTTTTCTTGCAATGTCAGTTTGGTGCCCTGGTTTCCTCACTTCTTTGTCAATAAACTTTTTCTTATTAATTAAATAATTAATTCAATTTTCATCAAATTTTTGAACGATTGACACTATCATCAAGCTGATGGATTGTTTTATCATTAAGGTTATTAATCAATAGGAGTATAAGATGCAAAAGAGAAAATAATAATAATATTAATACACTAAACACTCACTCGACATTCTAATTACTTACGTATACTTTTTTTTTTATATCTGTTTTGTGTATTATAATTATCCCATACTTGAATGTCTATCCTGATCCTCTGTAGGAGCAAGTCGAGCTGGGTCTCCGGTTCACGGGGACGGGAAGCGCTCTCAGCTCGAGCTATTTCCGGCCGGAAACCCACCGCAATCTACCAATGGTAAATTTTGCATGGGGATAATTATTTTTTGCATCATTTCACTGTAATATCGCTTCAATTGATTATGTATTAATAATTTAGTAATATGACATTCTTTTAATTTACATTATTTCAGGGTTAATTAATTATTTATCTTTATCATATTCTCGTAAATCCCATTTAAGCTCTAATGTAGATCTTTGGTTCATCTTTGGCATGGAGATTTATTTTAATTCAAATTTTTTTAATTATAGATCATTGATATTTCAATTATTAAATTAAATAGATATACCTTTTATTTGAATAGAAAATTATAATTTAATTTTCAATTCAACCGATGTAGCTTTAATTACGAGACCTCAATTGATGAGTTATTATTTCTACTCTTATTCTTGAGTGCTTTTAAAAATCAGTTAAACCAAAAATAAAATTTATTCTTTATTGTAGATATTTTATTATTTTTTATTTAAATTTCAGCGTCTCCATTGCCATCTCCTAGTAAATCACCAGCAAGAACGCCAATGCCTAAACAGCCTTGTTGCACGGCACTCTATGATTTTGAGCCTGAAAATCCTGGTGAACTTGGATTTAAGGTAAATTTTCAACTATTATTTTATAACTAAATAATATTAATAATATACAACTAAATAATAATAATAATAATATACAACTAAATATTTCATTAAAAATTTATTGTTTTTTAAAAATGTCCGTTAACAAATACGGCCATTCGGTAACTGTAATGAAAGTTGTTTTTTCAATGTTTCATTTTTTACATTCAATTGTAGAGTAAAGTAATGGGAATTTTTATTTTTAGTATTGCCAAATACCTTTTTATAAATAACTTCAATTCTAAAGAAGTAATAAGCAATGTAAAATTTGATATATATTACTACATTTGACATCCTTTCATTTACAAATAAAATAAATGTACTTTCAAGTTATCAACCTTTATTTTAAAGTTATTTGAAAAAAAGTTACAAGTGTAATATATTTTACTAGCCGATCTACGCGAATATTTCGCACAATATCGTGATCAAAGAACGAGTGTTTATTTTATAATGTAGAAATGAGACTGATTTTTATCACTATTCTTGAAAAAAAAAAAAAATTATCCTTCATTGATTTAATTTTCATTTATTCATTTTCTCATTGTAATATGACCATTAGTTTTTTCATCACGATGTTGTAGTAATATTATGTTGATTAATTTATTTAATTATATTAATTTATAAATAAACTTAGTGAATAAAGCTTTTAATACCCTTGTGTTGGCGTACTCAGTTCGCTCATTGCGCCAACAAACCCATAGCCGAAAATCCTATCCGGTTAGATTTTATTATAAAAAGTTATTTTTTATTATTTTTTTGACTGAATTATTTTTACAAATTTTTTCGTCAATAGTGAGAAACATAAGCTTTAACATGGCATTTCAATTTACAGGTTTTATAAAGAATTTAAAGAGATCCAGACGTGTCACGAAAAATACCTTTGAGAAATAATATATATGATTATTTTCAAAATTTTAACCGACAATTTGATTGATTTTTCTTTTCTACTAATTTAATCAAAATAATAATATTACAATCATAATTTTTATAAAATCTTCAAGTAAATAAAATAAAAAAATATTGACAGAATTTGAATTTTGTAATTGACATGTTCATCCAAGTTTTATTTTAGAGAATTTTCGATTATTCTGTTGATCATTTTGCTACCGAATAAAAAATAATTATTCTCCAAGTTCAGCTTTTAATTTTAAGCAGTTTAACAATTTATTATAATTTGTCAATGTCACTATACTATAATTATACCGAAATAAAATTAATAAATAAATGATGGCTAATTTTGAAAATTATTATTTCAGGAAAATGACACAATTACATTAATCCAAAGGATCGATGACAATTGGTTTGAAGGAAGTGTAAATGGTCGTACAGGATTTTTCCCTGTGTCATATGTTCAGATTGTTCAGCCATTGCCATAAATTAAGCACGACTACATCGATGCCAAAGATAGATATTAGTCTAGTGAAATTCCATCTACACTATTGAAAAGAATGTCCAAGATTTAAAATGAAATAATAATTAAAAGTACTAAGGAGTTGATAAATGAAATGACAAATACTCTTAAATAGCCTAAACAGATACTGATTCGCATAATGATTTTAAGCTTCCTTCTTTTCATTAAAGCTTTCGAATGAAAATTTTATGAAATTATATATCAACATAAGTTATTATGATATATCTTTTGCAGATAATCGTTCTATCCATACTTACGTTAATGTACATAAATATATAATATATAAAATATTATAAAATATGTTATCGTGTCATTTATTGAGGTGAATAATTTTTCGATAATCACGCGAGAAAGAACATTTTATTCAATGCATAAGACATATAATAATGATAATAATAATAATATTATATTAAAATAAGTAAGCATGAATTATAAAATTGTAATGTGAGTAATTCTTATTAAGACCGATCAATATTCATTAACGATGCTATTTAATTTAAATTTAATCATTAAAATATAGGAATGAAGATTGATTGGTCAATGTAAGGTCTACGCTCATTACAAAGTAGACCGATCACTGAAATATTAATTGTGAAATCGTAATTACAGATTTATAAATTTCTGTTTAAAAAATCCTATTGATTCTGATTAAGCCAATTTCATGTTAAACTTTCTCTTTCTTTCTTCCACAATATGGCTGTTTATACAGTAAAGATGAAAAGAGACAAATTTAAAAAATACTGACTATATTGAGCATCTGTAAAAAAATTTTATTTATATACAGAATAATAAAAAAAATGTAAATGAATAAAAAAACAGCTTTGAATGGTTTAAATACTTAATAAAAACGAATGTTTGATATAAAAACCACTTTTGTGATGTAATTAAACACTAAAGTATTGAAAAGATAAATGTGTAATTTTTTAGTTTGAATAATTCAAAGAAGTTAGAAAAAAAGTTAATTTTATCTGATATTAATTTTTTACACTAAAAAATCTAGTCAGTATTTCATATCTTGAAGTGAGAAGTAGAAACAATACTAATTATACTCAGTTATTAATAAACATTAACCGTTGGTTTTAATTGGATCTTTTAATCAGGGTTTAGGTTTTTTCTTAAACTTAAAACGTTCGAGTAGTGTACAATTATGATGATTTAAAGTATAATTTAGCAAAATGATTTTTTTTGTACATTTTTTTTAGTTATTAATAAAATGAAATATTGTAATTGTAGGTTGTATATTATAATAGTTTAGAGTGTATCAGCGAGTGAACGACCTAGTAAATTAATGTATATGATTAATTAATCTACAGTGAAAAACTAATTTTTATGTCGATTTTTTTATTTTGATAAAATTTTTTTGTTGTTGAAAATTTGACATAGCCAAAAAAGTTGAATTGTTGAATTTATTTACTCAATTACTTGTTAAATTTTCAAGTATTTTAGTTAATAGAAAATAATTTTTTTTAATTAAATTTACAATTTCTATTTCCAATTACGTAAATTAGTTTTTCTTTTGTTGTAATTTTGTTAGCTTCGTTCGGTAATAGTAGTTGTCTGATTATGATTATTGTAAAAACAAATGAAAAAAATTGTAAATTAGTTGGTCGTTCTGTTAATACGATTTTTATATATTAATAAGTTTTTAGATTGATGATTTTTTTTCTATAAATATTAATTAATACCGTAGAGAGGACGATAAAATTGAAATTAAACTTATTAGTAATCTGATAGATTCTTAAATCAATTGTTGAATTTTACCTTAGATTGTTGATTTCTTTAATTTTTTGTAATCGAAAGAAAGAAAAAGTGAAAGAAAGATTGAGAAACATAATAATGCATACAGAATAAATTTTGAAATTATTAGTTATGCATAAAAATTTTGAAATAATCTAAATAATTAAATTATTATCGTTAACAAAAAAGTATCCAAGTTATTCACCTGAAATTAAATATTAAAAAAATGAAAGTAAATTTATGAATTTGGTTAAAGTAAATCTCTTATCATATGGTTTTAAATCTATCTTTTCAATCAATACATTTCTTAATTGTAAAAAATGAAAAATAAAATGAAGAGCTACTTTAGAGTGCATTTATAAAACATAATATTATAAATATATATGCAGGACGTCATTTACATAATTATATATCATGCTCTATTGAGTCACAAGAAATATTTCTTATATAAAATTGAGAAAAAAAATTTTTGATTACTTTTCCTCTTTATTTATTTAGAGTAACTTTTTATATATCTTGTTTTAATCATTGACATAATATTATAAATAATATTTTATTTTAATTAACTTTTAATTTTTAAACTACAAGATTGATTTAAATGACTGAATTAATAATTTTGATTATACGTAAATTAAAAAAAAAATAAATTAATAATTTTTATTCCGTATTTTATATAAGAAATATACTAGTTAGTTTTTGAACGACGATTTTAGAAATCTGTATCGTGTAACATCGTATATTATGTTATTTATGAATTAGAATTATTTATTCATGAAAATGAAAAAGTGACGATGTTGGCAGTGATGAAATAAATTATCATTCCTAATTAGAAAAATAGTATTATTGTTATACAGAAGTGAAAAATTAGTAAAAAAGGCAGATGATAATTTTAAGTTAATTGGAATAAATATTTACGATTCCATGTGTTTTACGTATATAAATATGTATTATTAATAGTAATAAACTGATTAAAATATAAATGAATTTATGTTGTCGTTAAATTTTTAATTTAATGGATGGAGTGTTATGGCATTTATTAAATTTAAACGAAAAATTAATTTCATTAGTATATAATTGTATTACTATTTATTTTGTTAACTATGTATTACATGTAGAAAAAGTATGAGTTTATAAATGAGTAAAGATGAAAAACAAAAACATTATATGTCTTGAATGATAATTACTTAAGGTGACAGAGATGGGCCCTTTTTATTAAATTTAAAATTCAGTATATTTAATTATTTTGTTAATTTTCTTGAAATCAATAGTTGATGGGTATTTTTTTAATAAAATCATAAATTTCACAAAATTACGTATAGACGTAAGTAATGAAGGTATAATGTAAAAAATATATTAATTGTAAAATGCAAAAATTTTAAATATTGTGATCGTTAAATAAAATTTGTGAAGATAATAAAAACAGAAAAATTGTTTAAAATATTTGAATTTTATAAATAATTTGAAAATAAATTATTTTTGAGTCAATAATTTATAAAAAAAAAAAAAAAAACCTATTGTATTAAAATGATAGAACTTTTCAAATTAACTCAGATAGAATTGTATTTGTTAAAATAATAAAAAAAAAAACAATATAAGTGAAATATTTTTAAACGGTCTAAATATAAACAAAAATGATTAGTTTGTTAAAACTATAAAGTTACAAAATATCTTACACCTTGTTCGGCCCGCCTGTCTTACATCTATAATGTTTTGTGAAAAAAAAAAAAAAAAACCAAGATGAAGTTCATACTCTGTCAATTAAGAATAAAGGTAATATAGAAAATAAACAAAAAAGTGGAAATTCAAATAGTAATAATAAAGAATGAACAGCAATAAGAACTTTGCATTGGAACATTTGCAATTCTGATGAAAAATTACTCATTGTAGTAATGATGAATAGAGCCATTTGCAATTAATGACTCGAATAAATTATCTGGTATATATATTGAAATCAAGTGTGTGGGTAGAAAAAATAATTAACACCTAAATAACAAAATAACGATGTTATTATAAATCTAAAGAAGATTCAATTAAATATAACTAAAAATTGGTATTCTATTCTATAAATGTTGGCTATTGTTAAAATTGTTCAACGCGAAGCTTTGTCGTAATATATAAATAAGTATAAATGAAGAAATAAATAAATAAATAAATAAATAAATACACATTTACACATATATTTATTTATTTACTTATGTCTATTAATATATTCTTATTATTGGAAATTCTCTTTCGCGTTTTACTTTAAAAATATCAATTGAAAGTGGACATATATACATAATATTTACGACTTAAAGCTATTTTTACGTCCAGCGAAAAGTAATTTTGAACGACAAAGTTTCTCGTTATTTTAATTATAATGTAAAATGCATGTTCTATTTATTTGTCGTAATAATTTTATTTATTTAAAAAAAGGAGTATGTACGACAAATTTTTTAGAACATATTTCTACTGTAAGAAAATCGAAAGAACCTAAGTTCATTCGATTTATTGCATAAAAAAATCGACACTCTGTACTTGCGATCGAAATCGAAATGTTTGTCCCGTCACAATGTTAGAACTACATATATGATTTTTAACACTATCACAGGGCAAACTTCATGGCTTCGCTAATAACCAACAACACTTAAGTTTTAATGACTTAAATTTCATTTTGGAATTATAAAATGATTTTGGAATTCAATTCGAAAGTAAATTGCACATTTTTTTGAATATCGCTATCCGTCTTGTTTGTTTACAAATTTACTCTGTTTAATTTGTCATTATATATCTAAAAAAATTAATGATCGCATGATACAAAAGAGTCGCATTTTGAGACAATACTACAATTAGTTACACTTATACTTCTAAATTTAATCTAAATGTAATAATATCAGATTCCGAATAATAAATTATCGGTCAATACTAAAATGAATATTACGATTACAGTAATTTAAAAATAAACTGTACTCTATGTCCATTGTGAATTTTTTATTTTGCCTTCTTTCATTTATTCATTTTAAATTTTATTCTTAATGAGTTTTTTAGAATAATAATATCTTTATAATAAGTAATATTGATCATATATAAATTATTTTAACAATTTGATTTTATTTATTAAAAAGTAGTGGGCCTAACATAATCACTTACAGGGTTCTATTTAGTATCAGAATAGGAATTGAATTTCGATTTAGGTACGGATTAAAAAAAAAAGTTTTTTTTCTCGGATAGATAAAAAAAGTGAAAAATTAACATTCTAATAGGCTAATAGAAAAAATTGAGAGATCGAAAAAAGTAGCCAAATTTTTTTAGTGGACTTTAACAAGGGTTAAAAAAATATTAAAAAATTTTTAACGTCATAGTTTTTGAATCTTTTGTTAATAAAGTTATGTATTATATGAATTATTGCTGAGTTTTATAAGATAAATTTATTTTTCGGTTCAATCGACTGCTTTTGATTGTTCCCTTCCGGAGTAAGTTCTACAAGCCAAATACGATAATTTTATTATGCTAGCAATATGCGAGAATTTTTATTTTATCACATTATTATTATTAATATTATTATTATTATTATTGTTAGTATTGGCCATTTGACAATTTTTAACTCTCAAAATTTTCCGCGCTGCCATTTTAGCGTGATAATAAATGTTTTAATGTGTAAATTTATTTTATCATTAAAATTTTTATTGTTGAAGTTTATAAAATGATATTAATTTTTATAATTTGTTCTTTTCAGTACCTGATGAAGATTAATCTGAAAACTTATCCGATAAACTGTAAACATTATTATTTATTAAAAAATGGTTATGAATAAGATTGATATAATATTTAAGAATAATTAAGTGGCGAAGGATATTGCCGTTTGAAAGTTACGAAATTATTAATCGCACTCGAGGACTGTTGCACTTATGATGTGTAAAAATTGTGTATGTATTAACAAAAATGGCTTGAGAAGAAATAAAAAAAAAAGTTCATTGGTTATGTACAATACAAAAAAGCAATAATAGAATCGTATTCTCGTAATAGAATCCTATTCTATCATTTGTAGAGTTAACCAAGCTTGAGAGTCTGATTCAACTGACAGGGGTATGGAATATGTTGCACAATATATGGCTCTCTCCATTCTTTAGACATAATTGTATCTCATATTACCCATGGGAGTTTGATCACCGACACAGTAACAAGGCATACCATCATCATGTATGATATGACATCACCCTCGTATACTTTATCTAAACATAATCTAAACTACCCTTCCATTTCTGTACGTAATTTTTTTGTAATCTGGTAGATGGCACTGTAGTTATTATGTGATACGTATGACAATCAAACGTTTTAATTCTTAAATTAAAAATTTTACTTTAAAGTATTCTCAAGCGTATAAGTGTAAAAAAGGACTACTTGGACTTACCTTTGATAGAAAGTAAGTTTCATTGAATAAGACTATTTTCATTGTTTTATTGAAATCCACGAGTTTGTCAATTAGAAATATAATAATTTGCTTGTTAATAAAATATCGTGATACTTGAAATAAATTTAAGCCTCCATAAAATTGGTAAGTCGTGATGCAGTACAACTTGAATATACTTACGATATGTTGAAGATAATTTCAACTAGGTCACTGTTTTCTTAAAAAATATGCTATCTCTTTTTATTTAAACATTATTTGAGAAAATAGTGATAATAGTCTAAAGATGAAGAGTTTCAAGTTCCACCAAGATCGATTGAGAATTCTAGGTTCTATTCTGATGACAAGGCCGATTATATTATTTATTTATACTAACGCCCATCGGCAATATACATTAAGACTCACAGAATTTATATCAAGTATCAGGGAAAAATTCGAGTGATTAATTAATTAAATTGTTTATTTAGTGGTAAGTGAGCAGCAAGTTCTTCATGGTAGTGATGAAGTTATTAAACGTTCCTCCGTAGAAATCCAAATCGTTGTGTAGGGAATTTACAAGATTGGCAATGCGATTGTGTGGCCCATTAATGACGTAATTTTTGGTCAATTTAGCAGTCTTGAGCAAGCGTTTACGTCTCAATGGTAGATCAGTGGGTGCAAATTCGAAGCTACTTTTGATTTCAGGCGCGTCGATTATAAGCATACATTTTTTAGTCAATGGTTCTTTTGACTAACTTAACTACATAAGACATATAATGGCAAAACTAGTTAAATTTAATTAAGAGAATAAAATTTACTAGATAAAGTTTTATGAAATCTATCTAAAAAATTAATTTACCGATTGATTAAGAGAAATGTATAAACTTCTTCTTCTTTTTTTTGTGAAGACAAAAAATAATGATTAAAGCTTGACATTATCTCTAATCGATAAAGAATTTGAGTAATTTATTTATAAAAATTTTAAAAAATTTAATTGGTTGTTATTCTATTTGTCTGACGCAATTGAAATAAGTATATTATATAGTGATTAATGATTATATCAATAAGAAATGTAACAAAAAGACTGAGATGATTTCTTTTCGATAAGAGAACCGTTTATTATATCTTTTTTTTTATGTTGAGAGGGTATACTTTTTTAAATGTGCGTCTAACTAGGGGACGGCAAATGCAGAGTCGCGGGAGCATCAATATAAGCGGCTTACCTGCCGCAATCAAAATATTAAATACCCGCTTAGAATGGTTCTATTGTCAAGAGAAACTTTTTATATTTATAAACGTATATTACTATTTATTTCGGTTCTTTTGTCAGATTTAAAAATAACGTATTTGTAATAATTAAAGATAATTCTTTTTTAATTACTCAAATTACTCACTTTTATTTAAATGGTTTTGTATTTACTATGAAAGCAACAATGTGTCAACTTGCCTGGAATTGTTCTAGAATAAGTAATGTTTATATTTGTGAACTCAATTTACCAGAACATTAGTCGTAATACGTTTTTCCAGGGTTTTATACTGTTCAAAGATTTTATTGTCAAGTTCCAATAGTATAGGTGATATATATACCTTTATACTGAAAACTATAGTTCATTTATTTTGATTGATAATTTTATGACTTATTTTTTGATAATTAATTTTCGGGATGTTCTTGTTTACAATGGATATTCTTTTTGCTATAAAAATACGTTATTATTGACATATATTGTAATTAGAAATTGTTTGAATAATTTATTAAAAATAGTTTACTTATATTGCTAGAAAAAGTAAGTGCAAACTTAAGGAAAGGTAGAAAGAGGGACAGCGGATGAGGCAAATAAACCACTCAAATAAACTAATGAAAAAAAAAGTGCGTAACTAGTTTTGTTATATTTTATTTAGTTTTGATTTATTTAACAAATATGAATTTATTTGGTCTCAATTTAGATGTTTCACCAATTTTTCTTTATGTAGAAAAATGAATTCTTGTTATATCGTCATGAAAATGATTTCCATGTTACGATATCGATATCAAGGAGAAAAATAAGTTGGAGTCATGACATTGAGTTCGAGGGATAATATGAGTTCTGAAGCTACCTTAAAAAAAAAGATTAAGAGGAACGAGACGTAATTTTTGTTCTAAGATGGATGCAAAGGATCAAATTGAGTTAAAACAAATTTTTTTAAAACACACTTTTTGTGTTTTTATAGTTATTTAATACATGATATATCTGTTATACGATAACGATTTTATTATAATTTTTATTACATCGATATGAATTATTAACATAAGTGCTATTTATTTATAATGGATGTCTAATATAATGAATAGGTAATAACTATTGAAGATGAATAATAATGATAATAATAATAATAATAATAGTAATAATAATAATAATAATAATAATAATGTATATTTAATATATGAAGATCGGTGTTTTAAATTTAATAAATCAAAGATAGTTAATATTATAAGCCAGCTATCCGATCCAAATTGTTGGAGAATGACTAATTTTTCATTATTAATTGTTCACCATAATATTTTATCGGTATGAAGTCTCAATACCATCAGAGAAAATTTAGGTGACGATAATAATTAAAATTTGTTTAGACAATTATTATTAGAGAAAGATGTAATTTTTTATTCAGTGTAACTTTTTTCAGTGACTGAAAAAATAATTCGGACAGCCCAGACCAGGACTCGAACAGTCATTCTCCAACAATTTGGATCGGGTAGCTGGCTTATAATATTAACTATCTTTTATTTATTAAATTAAAAAAAACCGATCTTCATATATTAAATATACATTAAAAATTCCTGGCCAAATGAAAATTACTCAGTCTAACTTAATAGGTAACTGAATAGTAATTACGGATAGGTCTCGGATAGTTTAACGGGTAGAGCATTTGGCGCGTAACCAAAAGATCCAGGTTCGAGTTCTGGTCTGGGATGTCCGAATTATTTTTTCAGTCACTGAAAAAAGTTACACTGAGTAAAAAATTACATCTTTCTCTAATAATAATTGTCTAAACAAATTTTAATTATTATCGTCACCTAAATTTTCTCTGATGGTATTGAGACTTCATACCGATAAAATATTATGGTGAACAATTAATAATGAAAAATTAGTCATTCTCCAATAATTTGGATCGGGTAGCTGGCTTATAATATTAACTATCTTTGATTTATTAAATAATAATAATAATAATGGTATTTATTCGACTGATTTACCTATACTCGGCAGTTTATCACTTACAATTTGATTGCTAATATGAGCTTGATGAGAACTTATTAAATTCCTCATACGTGTTCATACATTTTTCATAATACTCTGAAGTTTATAATTAATACTATTTATAAATTTTCAATAGGAATTCGACTACTTGTTAGCTCATAAATTTTTTAATAATTTTTTTTATGTATTATCATAGATAAATTGTCTAGAATAAGCTAGAATGAAGATTTAAATTGAATTATTAATAATAATTATTCTTTTCATTACGATTATATCGATAAAATAATATTTACAATAATAAAATATCTACAAGTTAATATATATTGTTTGATAATAATAAATGATCAATGACTAGGATGACTAGAAATCTTGAAAAATTGAATTTTATTTAAAACAATTTGCTTTAGAAAATGCATTGTTTATATAGTAAGAAGTTTTAATTTAACACGCCAATTTTTGAAATTTTGTTTTTTAAAAAATTTGAAATCAACGTTCATGTCTTTCCGGTTAGTATTTTAAAAGTTATATTCAACTTATTTATAATTTACAACGTAACAATAATGATAATTTTCACTAGTATTTTACATTAGTTTGTTGAAGTTGGGTTATTGTTTACTAAGTCATAAAACATTGTTTTTGGTCGACATGCTGAGCAATCTGGAATATTTAGTTCTCGTAGTTCTGTTCCTGTAACAAAACAAGTTCATCAATTAGGGGAGAAGGGAGACAAAATAATAATTAAAAAATAATTTTTAAAGAATGTGGACTCAGTCATTAAGCTGAAAATGAGTTATTTCAGCTCAATTATTGATAAAAATTTTATTTTTTTCAAGCATATTCAAATTTTATGGAAAAATTTTGATTCATTCTTTTAGGGGGTAGGTTATTTTGTCCACAAAAAATGAAAATTTTTTTCTACTACAGCTGAAAATTTGATGAATTTTCTTTAAATAAAATCACGGAAAACCATTTGTAGTGGGAGCAACAGCGACTTTAGTTCCATTTACTACACATTGGAAATCTCCATTGAAGTCTCCCTATTCTATTACATTCTGTAGTAAATGGATACTACAGCCGCTGATGTTTCCACTACAATTTATTTTCCGTGTAATTAAAAAAAAAAAGATTTACTATATTTGGGTCCCGAAAACTGCATTTTCTTAAGTACCCCCTTTACACCCCCTCCCCCACTGTAAATTTTCTTATTTATGTACTTTTAAAAAAACACTTGGCTGAAGTATAAATTATTCATATAAATATTCATAATTCACACACAGTAAAAAATTTTGCGTCATTGCGTCAAAAAATTTTGTGTTAAAAATTTTTATGTTAAATATTTAACACTTTTTTGTGTTAATTTAACATTTTTCTGTGTTAATTTAACACAATTAATGTTAAATTTACACATAAAAGTGTTAAATATTTAACACAAAAATTTTTAACACAAAATTTTTTGACGCAATGACGTAAAATTTTTTACTGTGCAGTTAAGAAAGTTTCATTTAATTGAGGGAAAAATTCTTGGTCTAAAAAACTGCATATTTCATTCGAATGATCAAGACAATTTTAATTTTTAGCAGATTTCTATAGAATCTTACTATTGCATCGGTCCTCATGACGGAATTTTTGAAAAATTTTGCTATATTTCGACTCAGCTCGTCAAGCGGATTCAGAAAATACATATGATTCAAAAGTTTATGTATATATATATATATATATATATATATATATATATATATATATATTTATATACGATATTACCGGCTCTGTCTCTTCTAAAACTCTCTTAATTCTGAACGGATTTTAATGAAACGTAACACATTCATTTTTTGGACAATTTCTGAGGTTAAGTTCTAAAATGAACCAAATTTGTCAATTAGTTTAGAAATGACAGCAATTCAAAAATTTCTTTAAATCGAAAAAATTTTCACTTTTACCGTATTTCCGTACAATAACAATTAAATGCGATATCCTATCAAATTTTTTGTAAATTGCATCTAAAAGCTTATTAAATAAACTTTAATTTGCATACCTCACCATCAGTCTAGGCCAAAAATTACTTACTCTCTTTGTCTATTTAATGGAATTTTACTCTTGCATTCGTTTTGGAAATGATTATTTTAGTATGTTTTCAAGTCAATTTTTAACTTCCCGCTAAGAAAATCGAAGATTTTCAAAAATCGGGAAGTTATTGGTTTTATCCCGTTTTTCGAAAATCGAGTTTTCATCAGATCTCGACGTTTTGAGGTCCTAGGAAGCTTCCCTGAATGTTTTCGCGATGATGTCCGTGTGTGTGTGTGTGTGTGTGTGTTTTTTTTTGGCGAGAGGAGGGAAATCTTCATAAGACACCGGCTAGATGTTGATGATTTGGTTGCCGGTAGTGTGAGATTTTTACTCACTAAAACCCTCTCCTCTCTTGTACCTGATACTGCGGGACCGCGTTAGCATTACTTCGTAGTACCAGGCCCCCTCCAAGCTACTCCTGTAGCTATTTCCTCCTATAGCTATTCCTCCTATATAATCATGTAGCTATTCCCTCCGCTTTTTTTTCCTCTTTCCTTTTCTCCAGCAGGACCTCACGCGTCAGCCTGCAAGGCCTCGACATATGGGATTTTTTACGTCCCACCTACTATTCCCTCCGTTTTGCAGCTGTGGCCGACTTACAGTCTGTACCCGCATTTGCCTGTACCCCGCCCATTAGCACAGGGGTACAGCGACCGAGGAAACCACAGAGACCTGGTCAAAGTACAGTCGGCAAGGAAGCAAGCCCCGGAAAATCGCAGAAAAATTGCGACTGCCAGGGCTCGAATCCACGCCTGAGCGACTGCTGTACGGCAGTTTAAGATTTAAACCGCTCGGCCACGCAGTCGCCTTATGTGTGTGTGTGTGTGTGTGTGTGTGTGTGTGTGTGTGTGTGTGTGTGTGTGTGTAACCCTTTTATAACTTTTGAACGGCTTGACCGATTTCATCGCGGTTGGCGTCATTCGAAAGGGTTTGATCAAACTTAGATTTTGAATACACTTTGGACTGATTCGGACTAGTAGATTTTGAGAAATCTCAAAAAAACTACAAAAAAAATTTTTTCAATTGTGGTTTTTTTGGAATAACTTTTCAACGGCTTTATCGATCGATTCCAAAAACTAATCAGCTCTTAAAATAAAAAAACCACGTCGATTGCCGTCAGTCCGATCAAAATCGGTTGATTCGTTCATGAGTAATCATGAGTAATAAAATTTTCTTTAAAATGAAATCTAACATTATCTACATTACATATACACAAATTCACAAATTCAATATATTTATTCACCCATTTTATTGAGTTTCAATAATGATTTATTAGTTTGTTATGAGTTATAAATATTAAAAAATTATTTAATGACATTATCTTCTCGATAAGACTAAATGTATAATAAATTTATCAGATTGTACCTAACATATAATATTTGGCAGTTGTGGTTGTAGATAATAAATTATTAGTTTTCGAGGTAGGTGCTCAACTATCGGAAGTATAAATGAAACATTTGTATGTATTTAAATTTACGAACGCGTCATTGAACTGTCAATAACAAAACCATAATCTGCGCAAATATTGATTGTAACGTTTGAATTCACTATTTTTCTAATGAAGTCAAGGATTTTTTTGGAACTGTGACATGTATATATATAAAGAGATTTTGGGCGTATCTGTCAGTAGACTTTTTCAAAAGTAAAACGACTACTTTATATTGTTGTCTAATAACAATAATCAAACTAATTATATTTTTTTAAATGAGTTCTAATAATTTTATTAAAAATATAAAAATACTTTGAAGAAAGCAAAATTTTATCTGTCAAAAGTTGAATCTTCAAAACAGGTAAATTGATATTATTTCATTTCTTTATGCATTGAATTTACCAATAATGTGAATATATCATGGATTATATAATTTCAGAATTTAAGATATCATTGAAGATTATTCTTATTTTTGTCGGGAGTCACAAACAACGGAAAATTAAAAAAAAAAACAATGTGCAAGCAATCGAAACTTGGATGTTTCTTTCTTTTGACTATAGTTATGATGACAGTTTTTAATTCAGTGATTTCAATGTCTGTGATGCAGTTAGTTTTTACTATACATTATCATCTATGGATTTTAGTTATTTTTTATTTGTGCTGCAATAAAACTATGTAAATTTTTTTTTTCAGTCAACAAACAAATATACTTCATTCAAGCTTAAATAGTAGTGTCTTAGATAGTTCACAAGCTGAGAATCAAGCTGCTAGAGATGTAAACACTCAGCATGATTTAAAACGAAGGTATTTTGAAAAACATATTTTTGTTATTCCGTGAAAATGCGAAATTATCTACTTCCGGCTTTTTAAATATTTTTCACTCGAGTACAAAGAGAAAAAACCTCAAAAAATTCAACTCATCTTCGAAAATACTCTTGTAATTTTTAATAAAAATCAATAGTATTGCTAACTTTATAAGTAAATTGAAAAAAAAGTGAATATTTTTGAGAATACCGAAGTAATATCTGTCATCAGATAGAAGCAAATTTTAAAAGCAAAAACAATATTAAACATCTACTGAAAAGAGAATATAATAAAAATAAAATTCAAAAAAGTGTCTCAGTATGCAAGTAAATGAATATTTTTATTTTTCGTCTTTTTTAATTAAAAAACTATTTTTTTTTTTTTTTTTTTTTATAGTAAATGTTCATATTCGTACGATTTTGGATTAAATCGAGGTTATACTGGTGCACTCCATAGTAAACAGTTACTCGGAATGAGTGCAGCAAATGATATTTATGGTCCAGGTCGATAGCGCTAACAATTATAGCAGAAAAAAATGATAAATGTAAGATAATTGTTCAGATTAAAAAAAAAGTATTACGATATGATTAAAACATTTTAAAAAAATTTGTGCATAAATTTTATTGGTCGACAATTCTAAGAATTCACGTATTGACTCACTCATTTTTTCAATATAAATTTTTTATTTTTGCTGACACAAAGAGAAAAAAGTATAAGAATATTGAAAAATTAATGTTTCAGTTTCAAATCGTTGAGCATAAGCCAAAATTTAAAAAATTTTGTTAAATTCATAAAAAATGGTTAAATTATGAAATTATGGTATATTTCTAAATTTGTTTAGTTTTACATGATCTTCAAAAAAATAAAATAGCATTTTTACTTTAAAATTGATGTTACAAAATTTTAATAAAAAATGAAGCAGTAAGGAAAGAAAATTATGGAAAGCTTTCCGATGTATTATGAGAATTATTTCAATAATAGTATAGGAATGATTTCTAAAATATTATAGGAATCATTCCCATATAAGGTAAAAGTACCCATTATGAGACAATGTCTTTATTTATGATTCACAGCTGAAATATACGAAAAAAACAAAAAAAATCCCTGAACTGTACTTAAATATAAAATTTTTTATTAGTACATACTTTACTAAGTTGCAAAAATAATCAACAAATTTTGCTGTTTACTTATTAGATATGTTTTTTTTTTAATTTCTAATTGCTGGTTTCATAATCCGAAATCAAATTCACAACTAAAAGGAAAGAATTGATGATGACCATCGAATTTTTCATTTTAACCAAATAACATTGTTTTTTCCGAGAAAAAATAGTTATATATCTATATAAATAAAAATAAAATGCCGCATGTATGTCCACGCATCACTTGAGAACGGCTGGACCGATTGAGCTAAATTTTTTTTTGTTGCCTTTAGAATTGTTAGGAGAAGGTTTGTATGTAAAAAAATTTTTAAAAAATCCTCCCCCAAAGGTGATTGCGGGGGCGTTAACAATGATTAATTCCCGTTTTTGAACTATAGCTCCTATAGTTCCCAAATTTGATAGGAATCTTCTGTAAGAGGTGGATATTAACAATGAAAATTTTTAACTTTCAAATTGTAGGTCCTACAGACGGCAAAGTTAGGTGGAGTCTTCCATATGTGATGCGGAAATGATCTAAGAGCGGATTTTACCCAACCCACCCTCAATAAGGATTGCGGGGGTGGGTGTTAGAATGTTAACTTTTAATTTTCAAACTGTAACTTCTACAGACTCAAAATTTAGTAGGAATCTTCGTGAATGATGTTAAGTTCAGCTAAGAGTGGATTTTATCAATTTCTAACCCTAAAAGAGATTGCGGGGGCGTTGACTATGAAAAACTATCATTTCCAAACGATAGTTTCTATGGAGTCGAAGTTTTGTAGGAATCTTTTCTTTATAATATAAAAATCATCTCGAATAGGATCTTACGAAATTCCTCCCCTATATAAGAGTGCGGAGGTATTAATTGTCAAAAAATTCATATTCTTCAAATACAGTTCCTACAGATATAAAATTTAAAGAATCTCAAGAGATACAGGAAATTACAGGGATGGCCTTCAAGGTCAACCGATTTAAATATTTTTCTTATTCAATGATTTGATTTCAACTAAAAACGGATTTCGTGATAATTCAATTGATATGTAGGTTGTGTCAAAGTGGTGAGTAGAATGTAAACAAATATCCGAACAAAAACAGTTTCACTGTAAAAAAAGTCGCGCCAAGTCCACGTTCATAAGACTATTAGGAAAAAAAAATTTTTTTTTCTTTACAAAAAGATACAAAATAAAAAAATAAAAAAATCCGAGTAACCGATATGATTGTTTATGATTTTCGGAAATTAAAAAAAATTTTATTGTAAATTTAAAAATTAAAAAATTTTAGAACGTATTTAGTGTGCGCGGTTGCAAAATATTTTACTTTTAATGAAATTCGTAAAATCTATTTACTAGGACTTTAAAAAATTGAAATACACAATGATGCACACCAAGTAACGTTCTAAAATTTTTAATTTTTAAATTTACAAAAAATTTTTTAATTTCCGAAAATCATAAACAATCATATCGGTTACTCGGATTTTTATTTTTTATTTTGTATCTTTTGTAAAGAAAAAAATTTTTTTCCTAATAGTCTTATGAACGTGGACTTGGCGCGACTTTTTACAGTGAAACTGTTTTTGTTCGGATTTTAGTATTTTTGTAATTATAATGAAAATTTACAATTGATAACAACTTAAATCTCGTGTTGACTGCATTTTTTACTGCAAACTATCCCCTTGAAGCTACAGTTTATGTAGATGTAATTCCAGTGCACCCTGGCGGCCATAGATGCAAGCTATGAATCACTTTTTTTTACTGTAGTTGCGTGTCTATAAGAAGGATTACTACACATTTTTATTTTATCTAGTCTGTGGCGCTGATATTCCCCATCGAAAAAAAGTCAGGATCGAAATTTCTGGGCTTACTATAGTTTGTGCTGATAAAATTTAATAATTTTAAGTGAATTAAGTGTTATAATTGATTATAATTAATTAATATCAGTAAAATAAAGTATAAATTACTTTTATAATATATCATTTTGGAAAAAGGAGAACCATATAATTAAATAAAATTTTGCAACCTCGAAATACCGTTCTGCTTACAGTAAACACAGTCGGTAGTCTGGCGCTCCGTTTACAACGGATTTGAACGGAACTTGGCGCCAGATTCTACCGAATCTGTGGATTTTTGTTCATAAACTAGGACTTTTTGAACTTTCGAATGAATCGACCGATTTTTACGCTGTTAGCGGCGATCGATGTAATTTTTTGAGCTCTATAAATAATTTGGGACGAAAAAATTGATCTGATGAAACATTTCGGAGTTATTACAAGAAAACACTTTTTTCAATTTTTTTCGACGATATCTCACGAACGCATCAACCGATTCTGACGCTTTTGGTGGCGATCGATGCGGGTTTTAAAGGTTAAGAGCTGATTAGTTTTTGATGTCGATCGGTTCAGCCAATTCGGAGATATTTTAAAAAATAAATCGCTAGGCCAGTCGTTGAAAATTTGCGGAATCAAATCGCAGTTTCTCTGTTTCGTGCATGGGAAATTATACGTCCTGTGTTCGTGATTCGGAAAACCATCATCTTTATATATTTACGCACCGCAAAAAAAAAGATAAAAAATGTAGTCCATCAAAAAGCTTTAAATTGATTAAGTGTATAACTATGTTGCATTGAATGTAAATAAAAATTTTGTATTAAGTTTTGACTATAGTTTTCACAAATATATGTAGATGATACGAAGTTCACCGGGTCGTCTAGTATTTATATATAAATTGGTTATATATGATTATATATGAAAAATGGCCAAATGAATTATGATAAAAGTGATATTAAGGAAGCTTTAAAAGCCATCAAGGACACAGGACTCTCTATAAGAAAAGCTGCTGCTGCATATGGAATTCCAGTAGCTACATTAGGAAGAAAAAAATTTTGCGACCCTGAGAAAATGAAAAGAAGAACAGGCCCTGAAACAATTTTATCAAGAAAAGAAGAAGATGAGATTGTTAAGTGGGTGCTACATCGAGCAGAAATCGGAGCACCAATTACAAAGACTGATTTATTGGATTGCATTCAACAGTACGTCCAAACTAATTCCAAAAAGACGCCCTTCACTGATGATCGTCCTGGCCGCCACTGGTACGAAGCATTCAGAAAATGACATTCTGAACTTTCAATTAGGAAACCTCAACAATTAAGCTCTAGTAGAGTGGAAGTTAGTAAAGAAGAGTTGGAGGATTGGTTTGAAAACACCGAAAAATATTAAAAAAAAAAAGAATTTATTGAATATTTCTCCCAATAGACTCTATAATTGTGATGAAAGTAGCATACTTTTATGTCCCGATGCTGAAAGTGTGCTGGCTGGAAAAGGAACTCAAGCTGTATACACGGTTGTAGATGGAGGTAAAGAGGCTTTAACAGTACTGTTCATGTATAGTGCTGAAGGTGTTCGTGCTCCTCCTATGATTATGTATTCATACAAGAAAAATATACCGAAAAAAGTTGTTAAGAATACTCCAACTGGCTGGGGTATTGGAATGTCAGATAATGGTTGGATGACAACGGAAACATTTTACGAATATATAACAAACGTGTTTTACCCATGGTTAGTCCAATGGTTAGTCCAAGAAAATACCAAGTTTCCTGTCATTCTTTACATGGACAATCACTCATCACACTTGAACTTACCGCTGGTAACTTTTCGTCGAGAAAAGCAGATTGAATTGATTATGTTACCTCCAAACTCCACTCATATTATGTAACCACTCGATACATCTTTTTTCCATCCTTTCAAGGAAACATGGAAAAAATCTGTTCTTAAGTGGAAAAGTCAACAAAGAGTGACACATATTAAAAAAGAAGATTTTCCTCTGGCTCTTCAGTTTACTCTAGAAAATATGAAAAATGCAGAGAAGGTGGTTAAAAGTGGTTTTCGAAGAACAGGACTATATCCATTTGATGCGTGCCGTGAATTATGATGTTTTAAACCAGGGTAAAAAATCGAAGCAAAGACTCGAAACTAATGACACAAAATATTCCGATGAGGCTATTGAAAAAGAAGTTTTTACAACTTTTTGAGAAAAATTTACCAGAGGAGTTAGTTTCTGATTTTAAAGAAGCAGCCATTAATGGATCATGGACCGGTGATATAGAGAAAAAAGCTTTGTTTGATTACTGGTTTGGCATTGACAAAAAATCGACGGGTATTTAAAACGAATAATTGCATAAATTTAATTGACAATTTTCAATTATATACTTATACATTTTTTTTACTATATTTACAATCGATATTTATAAGTAATTTGATCAAATTTAAAAATTACAATTTATTTTTACAATTTATTTTAATACTTACAATTTATTTTTACAATTTTTTTGTACAATTTATAATATTCGAGATCAAACCTAAGTTAAATGAATTCAATTTTTTTTTATTTATTTTTTACTATTGCAAATATTAATTTTTTTTTTTTTTTTTTTTTTTTTTTTTTTTTTTTGTAGATAAGTCGGATGAATAATTTGTTGTTAATTATTTTTATCATAAATGTATACATTTTTTGCAATAGGTGATACTCCGAAGCAAAAGCCAGTAATAAAGAAAATGGAAATTCTATAAATGACCGTAGTATTCTTGATGCTTTCAAAAATAGATCACGCATTAATCGAGGTGATTTATGTACAGATATTGATTCAAGTATTAATACAGGTATTGATTCCGGTATTGATCTTTTTAAAACAAATGATCAAGAAGGTACAAATGATCAAAAAGGTTTAATAGATGTTGAAGTGCACCCTAACTTAGTGAGCAATGATGAAACAATGCAATCTGTTATTATTTTAAACAATAATTTTGATACGTTGAATGGCAAACAAAATGTGATTAGAAATTAATTTAATTATGAAGTTCTATACGAGCTTCCGGTCAAAATCGGTAATGAAGAACCAGTTCAAATAATTAATGAAGAATTGAGTGATACCAATACAACGAAGACTCTGACTACTTGTAACGAAAACGTAACTGATAGCTTTCATGAGACAATTGCTATTGATATCAGTAATGCTCATTTACTCTCTCAGAATGATTCTAGCAATCTACAACTGACAGTTGAAAACCATTCTACTAACCAAAATCATCAGACAGGTATGTAAATTTTATTTTGTGTTAGTTATAATTCAATAACAAAAAATTATAAATTTAAAAATTTTTCAGGACTTATGAAAGAAAATTTGGAAAATGTTTGTGAAAGAAGTAGTGGACAAAGTTCTAGCAGATAGGAAATTTCATCAGTTACTGTAAGAAGAGGTAAAGCAAAATTATTTTTGACAAATTATTCATTATGAAATAAGTTTTTGATGAAATTATTATAATTTCAAATTTTAGATAAAACACCACTCAAAGAGATCTTCACATTGTCGGTAGAATATTTATCTAAAAAAAAAGGACTAGAATTGAAAATTTGGGTAAATCCAAACTACCTTCAGTAGGAACCTCTCATTAATGGTATAACCTTCAATTAGAAAAAGAACATTTAAAAAAAAGCAAGAAGAAAAAAAAACAGAATAAGAAAAAATTACAAGAAGAAAAAAAATTATTAATGGAAAAAGTAAAAGAAATTCAGAAAAGAATAAAAGGAGAAAAATAAAGTTAAATTCAAATTTTTTGTGAGTTAATCGTTTAACTAATGAAAAATTGATAATTTGCTGTTAAGCAAATGTTTTAATCACATATTTTGTAAAAAAAATGATCTCATAGTAATAAAAGCTAAATATAAAAATTGTTTTATTTATTTTTCAGCTGTCTCAAAAATAGGAACCTCTTTTATGAGACACTAGGACCATATGTCTTGAAGCTGTCTCATAAAGGTTGTTCCAAAAAATTGCATATTTTTATTTACTTTTGAGTAAATAAAGAGTATTAACATGAAATATCTATTAATTAATCATAAAATAATCGTATAATGCTCATAAGATTGTATTTTTCTCTGAAATACATTTTTAAATGGTAAAAATGTTCGACCTACTATGAAATACGTCCCATAATGGGTATTTTTATCTTACCATCATAAAAATATTTATTGTTTATTGTGTAGATGCAAAAATACATGAGTGAATTCTCTTTTGACACAGGTTTATTTGAAACGCGTGCGCAGATTAAGAACATTTAATCCCGCCCCTATATAGTAAATTCAAGCTAGAGAGCTGTTCTAAAAGACAGCTCGATGCCTCGTTATCCCTCTACAGCGCTATCAAATGCTCTTATCATCTCTCCAGTAAACACTTCAGTTCTGACTAATTACACCGGTTAAATAGCAACTTGGACATGCTTTCTTGTATCTCTTTGAGTATCAAAATGAGACAGTAGTCAAAGAGAAGATCAGTAATGAAATTCCAATTAGAGCACCTTTTATTTTAATCATTGATTAATTTTAAGTCAGTTCGTTATTTTTTGTTCAATTTATCTACATACCTTTAATTATGTTAATATTTCGGTAAAATGTGTTTGTGTTCCAATTATCTAAAGCTTTTGGTTTTACGTCACGATTTGAGAGATTTTCTTCTGTTATTTTTTCTGCTTCTCGTTCCTGCAAATGAAAGAAAATTTTTTTTTACTAATTTTATTCTTTTAATAGGTAAACGAACAGAAATTTTTTTATATTTTTTAAATACAGCATGCCTTGAATGCAAGAACTGAGGAGTGTTCTACTTTTTCTTTATTAATATAAAATTGAAGGCTCTTATAAGTTGGATTTTCAGATGAATTTTTTTATAATTCCGCCAATTATGGACGATCTCACGTCAAAACTTACAAAAAAGTTTGATGTAATATGTTCTGTTTTGTCAAGTTATGTTAAAGATAGTACGTCTTTAGTTTTTTATGATAATTTATTAACAAACACTTTAGATAATTGATATGAAGTTTAAAACTGTAAATATAGCTTAGATTATTAATTAATTTTATGATACTGAAGTTAATAAACATCTGACAATTTTTAGAATTTCTCGACAAATAAATTATTGTAAAGAAAAATTTGTTTTTAATTTTACATGTAGAAATTAAAAGAAAAAAAAATAATGAAATTTTTTAAGAAATATTTTATTTGCTTAAAAACATAAAAAAATGATCAGATATTTGTTTATTTCAGTATCATTTACTGAGTTGTTTTCTGTCAAATTTTTATAGGATACTAAGGACATTATAGTCGTATTTATACACGTGTATATACATTATACACATCTACATATTTGAATAGAAAAACTCTTAAACAAAGTAATTTTTTTTGGTTTAAGTAAATTTGAGTTGATTCAAGAATTTTACGTCTTGATTCTAGACAATAAAATTCTTTACAATTATTTCTCTTGATTATATGCAGCTGACGGTATATGCTATAAGATAGATCAGTTTTTATTTTTTTATTGTTAACTTCTCGCTACGAAAATTGTAAATTGAAAAAATAAATGTTTGGAAATCATCAATTGCAGTCCGATTTTCTAAAATCTATTTTTTATTAAATCCCGATGTTATTAAACCCTAGGAAGCTGTTTTGACTATTTTTATGATGGTGCCCTGATGTGTATGTGTATGGACGTGAATGTGAAAATAAAAATTTGTCGATCGTCTTTTCAAGAACGAATCAGATTTAAGTTCAAAGAAATAAAATGAAAAAAAAAATTATATGTTGAAATGCCAAATTTCAACTATATATATATTAGCTGTTACCCGCCCGCTCCGCTGGGCATTTATAGAATTGTATTTTTAGATCTAGACTTGAAATTTAATTGACTTACACCGATTCTAAATTCCATCGGATTGGCCTTTACCTTCTATCCATGTGATCATTCTAGCTAATATTTATTGTAACTTTTAATGTGCAATTAATATAACATTCCCGTGGCTTTCTTCAAAAAATGAATAATAATTGATACGAAGAAAAAAATTAGAAATGAGCATTGAAAGTTTCAGTTAAAGTTATTGTAGGTCTCATAAGTGAAATTGAAATCTGCCTAGCTCATAGTGCAGCGAATTTTGCTGTTAATTAAAATTTCCTCCGTAATAAGAGCAATTCATCGGTTAGTGATCAGCAAAAATAAAATGTATTTTAATCTTTTAGTCCGTTGACTGAATAGCTACATGTAAAGTAAAATTTTGGAAACGTTATAATGACTTTTTAGTTGCTGCCAAAGAGACGATTGTTGTAAGAAAATATAATTATTAAGAAAGAAAAATATTTAAATCGGTTGACCTTGGAGGCCATCCCTGTGATTTCCTGTTTCTCTTGAGATTCTATCAAATTTTATATCTGTAGAAACAATATGAATTTTTTGACAATCATCACTCCCGCACTCCCATGTAGGGGAGGAATTTCGTAAGATCCTATTCGAGATGATTTCTACATTATAAACAAAAGTTTCCAACAAAAGTTCGAGGCCATAGAAACTATTGTTTAAAAATAAGAGGTTTTCATTGTTAACGCACTCGCAATCCCTTCTGGATTGGAATTCGAGAAAATCCATTCTTAGCTTAACTTGACATCATACACAAAGATTCCCACCAAATTTGGAGTCTGTAGAAGTTATAATTTGTAAATTAAAATTGTAGATTTTAAAACCCAGCCTCGCAATCCCTATCAGGAGTAGAATTTGTTAAAATCCATTTTGAGATGATCTCTTCATTAGAAATGAAAGATTCCTACCAAATTTATAGTTTTTAGAAGCTATATTTTGGAAATTAAGATTTTTTATCGTCAACACTCACTCTCGCGATCCTCATTAAAGATGATTCGTTGCAAAATCCGCTCTTAGATCATTTCTATATCACATATAAAAGACTCCTACTCAATTTAGAGCATGTAGGAGCTATATTTTGAAAACCAAAATTTTTATTTGTTAAACACCCACTCCTCAATCCATATTTGGATTAAGTTGTCATAAAATCTACTCTTAGATCATTTCTACCACACATATAGCAGATTCTTACCAAATTTGAAACCTATAAGAGCTACAGCTTGGAAATTGAAAATTTTCATTGTTAACACCCACCCCCGCAATTCATATTTGGAGTAAGTTGTCATAAAATCCACTCTTAGATCATTTCTACCACACATATAGCAGATTCTTACCAAATTTGAAACCTATAAGAGCTATAGCTTGGAAATTGAAAATTTTCATTGTTAACACCCACCCCCGCAATTCATATTTGGTGTAAGTTGTCATAAAATCTACTCTTAGATCATTTCTACCACACATATAGCAGATTCTTACTAAATTTGAAACCTATAAGAGCTATAGCTTGGAAATTGAAAATTTTCATTGTTAACACCCGGCCCCGCAATTCATATTTGAAGTAGGTTGTCATTAAATCCGCTCTTAAATCATTTCTACCTCACATGTAGCAGATTCTTATCAAGTTTGAAGTTTATGGGAGCTATAGCTTGGAAATTAAAAATTTGTATTGTTAACACCCACCCCCGTAATTCCCTGTCAAGTGAACTATCGTAAAATTCGTTCATAAATGATTTATACATCACTTACAGAAAATTTCTACCAAATCTGGAGTCTGTAGGAGCTATAGTTTGAAACTTAAAAATTTTCATTGTTAATACCCACCCCCGCAATTCTCTGTGAGGTGACCTATCGTAAAATTCATTCATACATTATTTCTACATCTCTGACAGAAGATTCCTACCAAATTTGGAGTCGATAGGAGCTATAGTTTAAAAACGGGAATTTTTCATTGTTAACGCCCCCGCAAACCCTTTTGGGGGAGGAATTTCTTAAAAACCGTTCTTAGCTGACCTCTACATGGCAATAGTAATATTCCTACCAAATTTCAAGTTTCTAGGTCTGATCGTTTCCGAGATATCGTGATGAGTAACTATATAGATAGGAATCTCTTATAATAATACTAGCTGTTACCCGCCCGCTCCGCTGGGCACTTCATAGAATTGTATTTTTAGAGATCTAGACTTGAAATTTAATGGGAGTATTGTTTAGATTTGTACTGATTTCAAATTTCATCAGATTGGCCCGTACCTTTTATCCCTGTGATTATTCTAGCTAATATTCATTGTAAATTTTAATGTGCAATCACTATGACATTCCAGTGCTTTTTTTCCAAAAATGAATAATGACTGAAACGAAGAAAAAAATTTGAAATGATCATTGAAAGTTTCAGTTAAAGTAATTGCGCATCTCATAAGTGAAGTTGAAATTTGGCTAGCTTAAAGCGTGACGAATTTGGCCGTTAATTTAAATTTCCTCCGTGACATCAATTTTTCATAGAAACTTATTTGTAGATGTTTGTAACGAATTCTCTTAGAATAAATAGCCAAATTCCTTTTTCACATCTCAAGTGCTTAGAAAATGCATTCATTTCAATCTGTTACCTTCACGCGGTCCGGTAATAAGAACAATTCATGGGTTATGTGATCAGCAAAAATAAAATGTATGTAAAATTCTTAGTCCGTTGAGTGAATAGCTACATGTAAAGTTAAATTTTGGAAACCTTACAATGACTTTTTTTGCCGCTACCAAAGAGACGATTGTTGTGAGCAAATATAATTATTAAAAAAGGAAAATATTTAAATCCGTTGGCCTTGGAGGCCATTCCCGTAAGTTCCTATTTCTCTTGAGATTCTATCAAATTCTATATCTGTAGGAACTGTATTTGAAAAGTATAAATTTTTTGACAATTATCACTCCCACACTCTTATATGGGAGAGGAATTTTATAAGATCCTATTCGAGAAAATTTCTACATTATAAACAAAAGGTTTCAACAAAACTTCAAGTCCATAGAAACTTTTGTTTGGAAATGAGAGATTTTCATTGTTAACACCCCCGCAATCCCTTCTAGGGTTAGAATTCGAGAAAATCCATTCTTAGCTGAACTTGATATCATACACGAAGATTCTCACCAAATTTAGAGTCTGTAGAAGTTAGTTTGGAAATTAAAATTTTAGATTTTAGCATCCATCCCCGCAATTCCTATCGGAAATAGTCTTTATTGAAGTTCATTGTGAGATGATCTCTACATGAGAAATAAAAGATTTTTACCAAATTTAGAGTTTTTAGAAGCTATATTTTGGAAATTAAGATTTTTTATTGTTAACACCCACCCCCGCGATCCTTATTGGAGGTAATTCGTTGTAAAGTCCGTTCTTAAATAATTTCTATATTATATGTAGAAGACTCTTACTAAATTTGGGGTCTGTAGGAGCTATAGCTTGGAAAATAAAAATTTTATTTGTTAACAACTACCCCCACAAACCCCTGTGAGGTGAACCATCGTGAAATTCGTTCGTATATTATTTCTACATCTCTTACAGAAAATTCTTACCCAATTTGGAATATATGGGAGCTGTAGTTTACAAACGGGAATTTTTTATTGTTAACGCTCCCGCAATTCTCTTTGAGGTAGAATATCGTAGAATTCGTTCTTAAATTATTTTTCCATCACTTACAGAAAGTTCCTACAAAATTTGGAGTCTGTAAGAGCTACAACTTTAAAATTCAAAATTTTCATTGTTTATACCCATCCCCGCAACCCCTGTGGGGTGAGATATCGTAAAATTCGTTTATAGATTATTTCTATATCTCTTACAGAAGATTCCTACCAAATTTGGAGTCGATAGAAACTATAGTTTAAGAACGGGAATTTTTCATTGTTAACGCCGTCGCAAACCCCTTTGGGGGAGGAATTTAATAAAATCCATTCTTAGCTGAACTTGACAGGAAAATTATACCGGAAGATTTATACCAAATTTAGAGTCTATAAAAGTTACAGTTTGGAAATTGAAATTGAAAATTCTCCCACTCACCCCCGCAATCGCTATTGAAGGTAGAATTTATTGAAATCCTCATTTAGATCACTTCTACATCACACATAGAAGACTCTCACCGAATTTGGAGTCTGTAGGAGCTATAGCTCGGAAATTTAAAATTGTAGGGGAAGGACGGGCAAAACGGATATGTTAATTTAAAAATGAAATAACAAATATATATTATAATCATATCCATTCTTAACTTTGGCTAATAATTTTTTGGGTAATTGAAGTTTATAATTAAAGTAAAATAAAAATAATAACAAAGAAATTCTTCTTCGAAATTAAAAAAAAAAGTCAACATTATCCGTTTTGCCCTACCACGGGCGGGCAAAATGAATACTCAGGTCGCGTAAAACGAATACTGATTGGAAAATACATTTCAATCAAAACAATCGTCGCAAAAATATCAACCGCGTCCTGAATATGAAGAAAAAAAATCAAATCTGCATCGTCCTTAACAACATTAAACTAAGTACTGTATACTTACGATTTAAAATTTTTTTTTTTTCCTAAATTTCAATATTTATAAAAAAAATTCCCACAAGTATGCAAAACCAATGCTTTATCGATAACGGTAAGTGTAGTTACATAATAGATTGATAGATTGCTGTCTAAAATATTTCTATCGACCGACCAGCGATTTAAAACGATTATTCATTTTACCCGCCCTCTCCGTCTTGCCCGTCCGTCCCCTAATTGTTAACACCCACCCCCGAAATCCATATTTGGAGTAAGTTATCATTAAATACGCTCTTAGATAATTTCTACCTCAAATATAGCAGATTCTTACCAAATTTAGAGCCTATGGGAGCTTTAGCTTAGAAATTTAAAATTTTCATTGTTAGCACCCACCCCCGCAATCCATATTTGGAGGAGGTTGTTATAAAATCCACTATTAGATCATTTCTGGATCACATATAAATGATTCTTACCAAATTTGAAACCTATAGGAGCTATAGTTTAGAAATTTTTTATTTTCATTGTTAACCCCTACCCCGCAATCTTTATTGGGGATGAGTTATCATAAAATCCGCTCATAGATAATTTTTACATCACATATAGGAGATTCCTACTAAATTTGGAGTAAATAGGAGCTATAGTTTAAAAATGGGAATTTCCCATTGTCATCGCCCCCGCAACCCCCCTTGTGGGTGGAATTTCGAAAAATCCGTTCTTAGCTGACCTCTACTCGGCGAAAGGAATATTCGTACAAAATTTCAAATCTCTACGCCTTATGGTTCCAGAGATATCGTGATGAGTCAATATATAGGTGGAAATCTCATATATATATATATATTTATATATATATATTATATATATGTATTAGGGCGTTTCAAAAAAAAAAAACATTTTTTTTTTCTTGGAACCAGGCTCAAAGTTTCGTTTAGATGCCAAAATAGGCCTCTGAAAATATGAGCCCTTAATATTAATATTAAGGTGTTCCGCATCGCACTTTTCGATTTCCCATAAGAATAACACAGGAAAAAAGGTTTTTTTTTTTCTGATTTTTGTAACTAATAAACCATAAATTTTTCTGCAATTTCTATTAAATATTTTTGTAGAGAATTGAACGCTCTACAAAAAAGTACTGATATCATTTTTCGATTAATCAACTCATTCAAAAGTTATTCAAGGTCAAAGTTGAATTCATTATCAATTCAGCCGTTTTCTTCATAATCCTCCGAAATTTATTTTTTCTGATTTTTTTAACTCATGAACCATAAATTTTTCTGCAATTCCCATCAAATATTTTTGTAGAGAATTGAACGCTCTACAAAAAAGGTCTGAAGTCAATTTTTGATAAATCAACTCAGTCAAAAGTTATTCAAGATCAAAGTTTAACTTACCCTCAATTCAGCTGTTTTTTTTATAATACTCTCAAATTTATAAGTTTACGGGTTTCAAAACAACCGAAAAGTTTATTTCTAAGTTCTTAGAGTTAAAAAAAATTACAACTATTATTTTTCGTTCTCGAATATTGCGGTAATTTTATTGAAAAAATATTTTTATATAATTTGCGCTTGAAAATAACTGAAATTTTATGTATTTTTTGAAAAGTTATCAGTGTTTTTAAGTTTTTATTGCTTATAACAATTGAGATATATATTTTTTTTAATAAATTTGAAATTTTTTTATCTAACAATAATTTTTATACATTTGCATTAAATTGATCTTGCTGTAGAGTTGTCTTATTATAATTAGGATATCTCAGCCGATGTTCGCGAACTACTTGCAATAAGTATTGCAGTTGTTCTTCATCTTTTGTGAGCCAGTTGTTGTATTCCTCGATCAAAGCGACCCCTCGTTCAGCTACGTCATTTGTCACTTTTAAGGTATTAAAATGTTCTAAACATTCCTTATATGAATCATTACTGCACCATGTTGAAACATCATCTTCCAAAAAATCGCATGGCAAATCGAATTTGCTGAACAACTCTACGGAATTTTTGGAGACAAATTCACTCAAATCTTTTTGCAATAAAGATTCTAGATTTTTTTCAGTAACTTCATACCGTTGACGCATTGGTGAAGAACTTTCTCGATTTTTAATTGCCATAACAATTTTTTTCTTCACATCAACTGATACGTTACTGTCAAATAATGAGAGTATGACCAATTCTTCATTTAAGTACCACAAGTGCTCAATCATTTTCTGACAAGCTCGTTGTAACACCGGTGGATCTACGTTTTTAGAGTGAATCAAATTCTTCATGAACTCTAAGTCATTGTTCGGCGCTTGGATAGCAGAAGTTGAATTATACCATACTCTAATATAAAATGAAATCACAAAAATACAAATTCGGCGTAAATTTTTCTCTTCTTGAGCTAAAAGATTAAACTGATGGCGAAACAAAAATATTTTCAAGCTATAGATGGCCTTTGACATCCATCGCGCATGGTGCATGGCACCAGGTCGTTTAAAGGAAAAATTTTCTTCAGAAAAACTATCAAGGAATACTAAGCATAAGAGTAAAAGCTCTCGATAATCATCTCGAGGCTGTGACATCTGAAAAAAATAAAAAATAAATAATCAACTGAAAGTTAGGGATTAAAAAGTCTCAATAAGAGCAATAAAAAATTTGTACCTGTAAGCAATTGTTAATGAAAGTAACAATTGCAGCTTTTTTTCCTGTCAAAGTATTTGCGATAATTTCATCTTCCATTCCGCTTTTATAATTTGATTGGTCAACCTTGTTCCAGTAACTTTTGAATCTAACGAATATTGGAACATTAGGACCAGATGTCGTTTTCCAAAAAACTTCAAAAACTCCCCTCAAAATAATCTCCATTATATGATGGCGACATGGAAGCCAAACTAATTTTCTGCCAAGTGCTTTTTCGATCATAACACAAGTTCCTTTGTGAATACCTGAATCAAAAAAAGATACAAAGGTAAAATCAAACATCCGAGCTTCATAAAAATTATAAACATTAAATGATTTATACCAGTATTTACAGGTGGCGTATCAAAACACATTGCTTTTACATACGGAGCAACTTCCCACTGGTTCAAAGTGTCAATAACAGCTGAAGCTTGTTTAAGAGCACTTCCATCGTCAGCTTTTGGAACTCCGAGAAGTTGATCAACCCCAGAAACTGATAAGAGAACTGCAATACGGTCTACAGTTTCTGAACCTTTAATATCACTGAGAATTTTTCCATCCCAATGCACCACATAACGATCGTCTTTGTGAAATTCTGATTTAAGATCCTTAGTAATATTTGATCTATATTTATTTCGCGCTCGGTAAATTGTACTGTAACTCAGATTTAGAGTTGACAAATCAATTCCAACACTTTTGTACGCAGCAGCTAAAATGAAAATGGCATTCCTATGAGTGACTTTTTGATCGATCGAGTGCAGCACAGAGTTCAGGTGTCATTACATCAATTTTTGGAATTTGTTTTGGTTGGCTGAGTTGACTTTCAAAATCAGATACATCAGTAGATACATGACTTGTTGTAGCTGACAAGTTCGATCGAAATATTGCAGATTTTTGGGTTGCTAGAGCGACGTTAGGCTCAGGTTCATTTGTATCTGAAAACATTAATTCAAAGTATATGATAATAGTAATAAATGAATAATTAAAGTAGCAGTTGGTTCAGAACTTACCAACAGGCTCTACGTCCATAGCATCGTCAGGATTTTCCTCTGGATTTAATCCAACACTATTATTTATCAAACCAAATCTACTTTTTGAACGTTGACCGGATAAAAACAATTTTTTTTCATCAGTGAGATATTTTTCGACATTTACTTTGGCAATATCGAATAACTTTGTCAATTTTTGATGAAAAACTGCTTCATTTTTTATCTGTGTAGCAGACCGTCTTCGTCGAGAACATTTTTGTAATTTTTTGTCTTCCTCTAATATTTTTTCAAATTTTTTTAAGGCATATTTTTTCCCACACGTTGGGATGCCAGCTTCAGACCATATAAGATCAAGTTTATCAATCGTTATTCGTATACTTTTTTTATAATCTAGTTTAAGAATATTTTTTTGATAAAAAAATACCGCTATAACCTCTTTTATTGTAGGAAGTTTATGTCCAATAAAATTCTCAATTAGATCACCAATAACATTAATCAATTGATTCATTTTTCACGTAATAATGTAATTCACAGTAGAAATGTATATTTTAAAATTATTAATACTCACTAATTACTCACGAATGCCCATAACTTGTGTAAACAATACGTTTAATAAATAAAATAAACATCAAAACAATAAATTAAACTAATGACATGATGACATTTACCCTCAGCGCCATCTAGTTATGGATTTTGAAATGACATCGCCAAAATAATTGTACTACCAATATACTTGACAAATTTAAATCACATTTAAATAAATTTTTCATCGATTAATTATCAAAGAAAAACTTTTGATAATTGATATAACATAGGACACCTGCCGTGAATTATTTTATTAAGAAATGTTTAAGTCGAATTTTTTAAACTGTTGTTTAGTTTAAATAATTTTCAAACTAATTTTGAAAGAAACTTCAAACTAATGTTAACTAATGTTAAAAAAAATGATCTCAATTTAACGATTGATGTTAATTTTCAACAACCAGAATTTTTAAATGTCGGGTTAACTGTCAATGATAATTTGTTTTAAGTACCCTGTCCACATTTACTATAAAGCAGGAAATAAAGATTAACAGTTTTCAGAAGTCTAATTTATATTTTGTAAAATGTTTTGGTTTCAATTTTTCTAAAAACATAATATTTTGCCAAATCAGTCAATAAAACAGCTGAATTGAGGGTAAGTTAAACTTTGATCTTGAATAACTTTTTGACTGAGTTGATTTATCAAAATTGACTTCAGACCTTTTTTGTAGAGCGTTCAATTCTCTACAAAAATATTTGATGGGAATTGCAGAAAAAATTTATGGTTCATGAGTTAAAAAAATCAGAAAAAATAAATTTCGGAGGATTATGAAGAAAACGGCTGAATTGATAATGAATTCAACTTTGACCTTGAATAACTTTTGAATGAGTTGATTAATCGAAAAATGATGTCAGTACTTTTTTGTAGAGCGTTCAATTCTCTACAAAAATATTTAATAGAAATTGCAGAAAAATTTATGGTTTATTAGTTACAAAAATCAGAAAAAAAAAAAACTTTTTTCCTGTGTTATTCTTATGGGAAATCGAAAAGTGCGATGCGGAACACCTTAATATTAATATTAAGGGCTCATATTTTCAGAGGCCTATTTTGGCATCTAAACGAAACTTTTGAGCCTGGTTCCAAGAAAAAAAAAAAAATTTTTTTTTTTTTGAAACGCCCTAATATATATATATATATATATATATATATATAGATTTATTGGCACCAGATGTACAGCTTGTCTAACAAACTCTGATACATCTTTCGCTTAAATCTACTTTTCTTACACTAATTTTATAATTTATTATTTTATTTTAGTATTCCAACTTGATAGTTAATCTATATTTCAATCTATAACGCTAGTAAATACTTTCTTCGACTTTGGGTCGTTTCCTTAGTTTCAGTTTATCGCATATAGCAGATTCTTTTCAAATTTGGAGCTTATAGGAGCTACAGCTCGAAAATTTAAAATTTTAATTGTTAAAACCCACCCCCGCACCCCCCTGTGGGGAGGGATATCGTAAAATTCGTTCATAAATTATTTTTACATTACTTACAGAAAATTCATACAAAATTATGAGTCTGTCGGAGCTGTAGCTCGGAAATTTAAAATTTTCATTGTTAACGCCCACCCCCGCAATCCATATTGGGGGTAGGCTGTCATTAAATCCGCTCTTGAATCATTTCTACATCCCATAGAACAGATTCTTACCAAATTTGGAGCCTATAGGAGCTACAGCTCGGAAATTTAAAATTTTCATTGTTGACCCACCCCCGCACTCCTCTGTGGAGTGGGATATCGTACAATTCGTTCATAAATTATTTTTACATCACTTACACAAAATTCATACAAAATTAGGAGTCTGTAGGAACTAAAAGTCGAAAATTTTTAATTTTCATTGTTAACGTCCACCCCCGCAATCCATATTGGGAGTAGATTGTCATAAAATCGACTCTTAGATCATTTCTACTTCGCATATAGCAGATATTTATCAAATTTTGAGCCTTTAGGAGCTACAGCTAAAAAATTTAAAATTTTCATTGTTAAGACCCACTCCCGCATTCCTCTGTGGAGTGGGATATCGTAAAATTCGTTCATAAATTATTTTTACATCACTTACACAAAATTCATACAAAATTAGGAGTCTATAGGAGCTAGAAGTCGGAAATTTTTAATTTTCATTGTTAACGTCCACCTCCGCAATCCATATTGGGAGTAGATTGTCGTAAAATCCGCTCTTAGATCATTTCTACATCACATATAGGAGATTCCTACCAAATTTAAAGTCGATAGGAGCTATAGGTTAAAAATGGGAATTTTCTATTGTTAACGCCCCCGCAACCCCCCTTGTGGGTGGAATTTCGTAAAATCCGTTCTTAGCTGACCTCTACTCGGCGAAAGGAATATTCCTACCAAATTTCAAGTCGCTACGCCTTATGGTTCCAGAGATATCGTGATGAGTCAATATATAGGTGGGAATCTCTTATATATATATAGATAGATATACATATAGATTTTGAATTTTTTGCAATTTTAATAAGGTTAACACGTAGTTAGACTTATAAAAGTGGATTGACAAAACCGTTGCCATAGACAATAATTCATATCACAATGTTGTAGATGCGTGGGTGGATGCATGGAAGTGCGTGGGTGGATGCGTGGGAGTGCGTGGGTGGATGCATGGGAAGATGTGTGGAAACGCGTTTAAAAACGTTCAAGTGACGTTAGACATTTTGCCGATCTTTATGAGCTCAAATATGAAGAAGAAGAAGTGATGTTCATTTGTTTTATTAACAGAAACAAATGACTATTCACGTAAATTTGAAAAAAAATGGTAAAGGGTTGATGGAATTTAAAAAATTAATAGTCTAAAACATTCTACAATTAATTCTGCGTCGAATGGTCATGGTCCCATGTCGATCGGTCCAGTAGTTTTCAAGTTTACCGCGGTGGAAAAAAAAAAGTTGCTTATATATATTATAATATACATATATTCTTCTATATATATAGAAGACTTTCTATAGATATAGTCACTCATCACGATATCTCTGGAACTATAAGACCTAGAGACTTGAAATTTGGCAGGAATATTCCTTTCGCCAAGTAGAGGTCAGCTAAGAACGGATTTTACGAAATTCCACCTACAAGGGGGGTTGCGGGGGCATTAACAATGAAAAATTCCCGTTTTTAAACTATAGCTTCTATCGACCCCAAATTTGGTAGGAATCTTCTGTAAGAGATGTAGAAATAATCTATAAACGAATTTTACGATATCTCACCCTGCAGAGGGTTGCGGGGGTGGGTATTAACAATGAAAATTATTAATTTTCAAGCTATAGCTCCTACAGACTTCAAATTTTGTAAGAACTTTCTGTAAGGGATGAAAAAATAATTTATGAACGAATTTTACGATATCCTACCTCAAAGAGGATTGCGGGGGCGTTAACAATGAAAAATTCCCGTTTTTAAACTATAGCTCCCATAGACTCCAAATCGGGTAGGAATTTTTTGTAAGAGATGTAGAAATAATATACGAATGAATTTTACGATAGCTTACCTCACAGGGGATTGCGGGGGTGGGTGTTAACAATTATAAAATTTTTTATTTTCAAGTTATAGCTCCTATAGTCTCTAAATTTGGTACACTAAGAAAAAAGTATTTTGATAATCAGGATATCAGGTATTTTGATAATCAAAATTCCACGTCCTGTGATTATCAAAATATAAGTTAGTTAAAGACCTATACACTGATAAAAAAATTGACTTGACTCAAGAGCCAAACTCTTGAACCAAGAATTCCATTTTGAAGAAAATGATTTTCTTGAGTCAAGAGAATAAATTCTTGAGCTAAGAAATTATTCTTGGTCTAAGAAAATTTTCTTGAGTCAAGAATTTATTCTCTTGACTCGAGAAAATCATTTTCTTCAAAATGGAATTCTTGGTTTAAGAGTTTGGCTCTTGAGTCGAGTCAATTTTTTTATCAGTGTACTCTGCGCAGTAATACTATAATATATGCGCTGTCATTTTCATCGACGTTTTAACACTAACAGTTAGTTTATTTGATTTATGCACTGGTAAAAATAGAATTCAACTAATATTTATTATATTAGCTTGAAAAAAATGTATTACTACACTTTTAATTTTAATTTTAATTTGTTTTGTTAGCTTTATAAGTCAATTGATTTGTGACAGTAAAGTGAGGTTATAAACATCTAATAGTCTGTTATATTGGTATACTGATAGTCAGTATACCTAGGTATTGTGATAATCAGTAAACTTATTGTGATGATCAAAATACCACGTTTTCTTAATAGCACAATACCAAGTATTTTGATTATCAAAAAAAATATCTTTAGTAGCAAAATACTTTTTTATCAGTGTAGGAATCTTCTATATGTGATGTAGGAAATAATCTAAGAGCGGATTTTACGACGAACCACCCCTAATAAAGATTGCGGGGGTAGGTGTTAACAATAAAAAATCTTAATTTTCAAAATATAGCTTCTAAAAGCTGTAAATTTGGTAGGAATCTTTTGTTTGTCATGAGAAGATCAACTCAAAACAGATTTAAAAAAATTCTACTTCCGATAGGGATTGCGAGGTCAGGTTTTAAAATCTAAAATTGTAATTTCCAAACTGTAACTTCTGCAGACTCTAAATTTGGTAGGAATCTTCGCATATGATGTCAAGTTCAGCTAAGAATGGATTTTCTCGATTTCTAATCCCAAAAGGGACTGCGGGAGCGTTAACAATGAAAATCTCTCATTTCCAAACAATAGTTTCTATGGACTCGAAGTTTTGTAGGAACCTTTTATTTATAATGTAGAAATTATCTTGAATAGGATCTTACGAAATTCCTCCCCCACATAGGAGTGTGGGAGTGATAATTGTCAAAAAATTCATATTCTTCAAATATAGTTCCTACAGATATAAAATTTGATCGAATCTCAAGAGAAACAAGAAATTACAGGGATTGCCTCCAAGGTCAATAGATTTCAATATTTTTCTTTCTTAATAATTATATTTTCTTACAACAATCATCCTTTTGGCAGCGGCGAAAAAAGTCATTGTAAGGTTTCCAAAATTTAACTTTACATGTAGCCATTCAGTCAACGGACTAAGAATTTTACATACATTTTATTTTTGCTGATCACATAACCGATGAAATGTTCTTATTACGAGATCACGGGAAATGTAACCGATTAAAATGAATGCATTTTCTAAACACTTGAGGTGTGGAAAAGAACTTTGGCTACTTATTTTAAGAGAATTCGTAAAAAACATGTACAATTAATTTTCTATGAAAAATTTATGTCACGGAGGAAATTTTAATTAATGGCAAAATTCGTCGCACTTTAAGCTAGGCAGATTTCAACTTCACTTATGAGATCTGCAATTAGTTTAACTGAAAATTTCAATGCTCATTTGAAATTTTTTTCTTCCTGTCAAATATTATTCATTTTTGGAAGAAAGCTACCGGAATGTTATAGTGATTGCACATTGAAGTTACAGTAAATATTACACGCAAAAAAAAAAAATTGGGGCTGCCACATGATACATTCCTGTGGCAGCCATATGATTTTTTCATGGGTGGTTGCGGGGGCGTTAACAATGAAAAATTCCCGTTTTTAAATTATAGCTTCTATCGACTCTAAATTTGGTAGGAATCTTCTGTAAGAGATGTAGAAATAATCTATAAACAAATATCTCATCCCAGAGAGGGTTGCGGGGGTGGGTACTAACAATGAAAATTTTTAATTTTCAAGCTATAGCTTCTATAGACTCCAATTGGGTAGGAATTTTCTGTAAGAGATGTAGAAATAATATACGAACGAATTTTAAGATAGCTCACCTCACAGGAGTTTGCCGGGGTAGGTGTTAACAATTAAGATTTTTAATTTTCAAGCTATAGCTCCTATAAACTCGAAATTTAGTAGACGTCTTCTATATGTGATATAGAAATGATCTAAGAATGTATTTTACAACGAATCAACTCCAATAATGATCGTGGGAGTGGGTGTTAACAATAAAAAATCTTAATTTCCAAAATATAGCTTCTAAAAACTCTAAATTTGGTGGGAATCTTTTATTTCTCATGTAGAGATAATTTCAAAATGGATTTCAATAAAGTCTACTTCCGATAGGAATTGCGGAGGTAGGTGTTAAATTCTAAAATTTTCACTTTCAAACTGTAACTTCTACAGACTCCAAATTCGGTGAGAATCTTCGTGTATGATGTCCAGTTCAGCTAAGAATGAATTTTATGAAATTCCAATCCCAAAAGAGATTGCGGGGGCGTTGATAATGAAAAATTCCCGTTTGTAAAATATTGCTCTTATAGACTCCAAATTTGGTAAGAACCTTCTATATGTGATGTAGAAATAATCTAAAAGCGGATTTTATGACAACCTACTCCCAATATGGATTACGGAGGTGGGTGTTAATAATGAAAATTTTAAATTTTCAAGCAATAGCTTCTATAAGTTCCAAATTTATTAAGAATCTGTAATATGTGAGGTAGAAATCATCTAAGAGCGGATTTTATGACAACCTACTCCCAATATGGATTGCGGGGTTGGGTGTTAACTATTAAATTTTTTAATTTCCAAGCAACAGCTCTTATAGTCACTAGACTGTGCCAAATAAATCGAAGATTTTTTTTTTTTCGGTTTCATATCAAAATTTCGTTTAGAGTTACGAAAAAAAAATTGTGTCAAAATTTGAGCGCTTTATCTTCATTTTTTAATTCGCGCTCGCAAAAAGATGAATTTTCGCCAAAAAAAGTTTTTTTTCACTTATTTTTTGATTATAGAAAATTCAATATACCAAATATGAAAAAATTCTTGGTATGGTTTTGTAGGAAATTAAATTCTCTACAAAGATGATTTTTTGTCGAATTCAAAGAATCAACAGCTTCTTTTTAATAGCTAATTTAATTAAAATTTGTTCGATAATTTTTGTTTTTAATTATCGATGGACACGTATAAAACTACTTCTTAACGAAAAGAACTGACTTATACAATTTTTTTAGGAATATTTATGATCTAAAAAAATAGTTTTTATGCTTTAATTGATTATAGTATGGTACCATAGAAGTTAAAAATAATTTTATTAACAAAAATAATGAAGATAAAAAAATTAATTTTTTCGTAATTTGTTATTCATAAGTCTCATTGACTTAATTAAAGATTATTCATGCTTCACAATTAATAAAATATATTTTTTTCTGTCATTTTTATTCGTCAAAGGATTCTTCTGTAGCGCTCGTAACTCAAAACGGTAGTTGTAGTCTAGCCAACAAGTGCTTTTTTGGTTAACTTTTTTCAGCAGTCTCCGAAATTATTATTGAGCTGTCATTCGATTCGGAATGGTATCTAGATGATTTTTGAAAAAAAAATGAAGTATTTCGTTTTTTGAAAATATCTCAAAAACTAATGAAGATTTATTAAATTTAAAAAAAGATTCAAAAATAGAAAGAAATTTCCCAAAAAAAAGTCTCGATTCCCAGAACTGTAGGACCAATATTTTAAAAAATTATGTCTATGCAGCTTCTGACAACATAAAAACGGATCATTAAGGAAGTACGAGCACCAAGACAACTTTTGATAAAAGGCTTGATTTTTCTTTAATATAAAGTTTAAATATGTCTAAACAAATTCCGAAAATTTGAAGGAGATTGCCCGATTATTTAAATAAATAATTAACTTTAAAGTTGAGCAATTTAACATTGGTCTTATGGGTAACCTCCAAACATTGATAAAAATAAATATATTAGTGATAAATCTAATTCAAAAAAATTTACACTTGCCCGACTTATTAAAGTGTATTAATTAAAAGAAAAATAAATGCCGTCATTAGCCAATGTTAAATCATTATCTATATATTGAGAAAAATCATATGGTTACTGCTCTCCCCTTACCGCACTAGAGTCGGTACCTATCCCCACCCCGTCTAGCGCTCGTACTTTTTTATTAATATTTTGAAGAAAGAATTTTTTTCGACGATTAATTTAAGTTTTTAATTTTGCTACAACGAAAATTATTGATAAAAAACTGAAAAATGAAATTTTTTCAACGGGGATCTATTCTGAAAACTGCCAAGAATTGCTCCACCCGTGTAAAAAAAAATCGTCTTAAAATTGTCTTAAAACTGTCGTTTGTTTAGGATCTTAAGCGTCACACAAACAAAGACTATTTTAAGACTCTTTTAAGACGCTAAAAAAAATTTCCGAGAACAGATTTTTGAAAATTTGGTTCTCGAATTTGGTGGGAAAATTAATTTTTAGACATTTTTTAGACGATTTAACGACTTTTTAAACGCAATATTTTTGAGTAAGATGTTATTAAATTGAATTTATAAATATTAAAAAATTATATCCGACAATTTTAAGACGTTTCGTTTTAATGTTCCGGGGCTCTATCGCTGTTAGCTCATCTCAAAATAGTCTCAAAATTTCTGTTTAAGATTTTTTTGAGACTAATTTATTTAGATCATTTTAAGACTATTTCAATTAGATCATTTTAAGACTATTTCAATTAGATCATTTTAAGACTAATTTATTTAGATCATTTTAAGACAATTCAAAGACGCTCCATAATTATGTTCCGGAGCTCTGTCGCTGTAAGATTTTTTAAAGACTATTTTAAGATTTTTTCAAGACGATTTTAAGATTTTTTTAAGACTTCTTGAGATATTTTCAAAAAACTAAATCCCCTTTTTTCAGTTAATTGTTAATAACTTTTGCAATTTTTACAAGCGGAACTTCATTTTTTTCAAAAATCATCTAGATGCCATTCCAAATCGAATGACAGCTCAATAATAATTTTCGGAGACTGCTGAAAAAAGTTAACCAAAAAGGCACTTGTTGGCTAGACTACAACTATCGTATTGAGTTACGAGCGCCACAGAAGAATCCATTGACGAATAAAAATGACAAAAAAAGATACATTTTATTAATTTTGAAGCATGAATAATTTTTAAGTCAATGAGACTTATGAATAAAAAATTACGAAAAAATTAATCTTTTAGTCTCCATTATTTTTGTTAATAAAATTATTTTTAACTTCTATGGTACCATACTATAATCAATTAAAGCATAAAAACTATTTTTTTAGATCATAAATATTTCTAAAAAAATTGTATTAGTCAGTTCTTTTCGTTAAGTTAAGAAGTAGTTTTATACGTGTCCATCGATAATTGAAAACAAAAATTATCGAACAAATTTTAATTAAATTAGCTTTTAAAAAGAAGCTGTTGATTCTTTAAATTCGACAAAAAATCATCTTTGTAGAGAGTTTAATTTCCTACAAAACCATACCAAGGGTTTTTTCATATATGGTATATTGAATTTTCTATAACCAAAAAATAAGTGAAAAAAAACTTTTTTTGGCGAAAATTCATCTTTTTGCGAGCGCTAATTGAAAAATGAAGATAAAGCGCTCACATTTTGACACAATTTTTTTTTCGTAACTCTAAACGAAATTTTGATATGGGACCGAAAAAAAAAAAACCTTCGATTTATTTGGCACAGTCTAATAGTCACCTAATTTGGTAGGAGTTTTCTATTTGTGATATGGAAATGATCTAAGAGCGGATTTTACGACGAATCACCCCTAATGAGAATCGCGGGGGTGGGTGTTAACAATAAAAAATCTTAATTTCAAAATATAGCTTCTAAAAACTCCAAATTTGGTAGGGATGTTTTATTTCTCATTTAGAGATCATCTCAAAATGAATTTCAATAAAGTCTACTCCCGATAGGGATGGCGGGAGTGGATGTTAAAATCTAAAATTTTAATTTTCAAACTGTAACTCCTACAGACTCCAAATTTGGTAGAAATCTCCGTGTATAATGTCCAGTTCAGCTAAGAATGAACTTTATGAAATTCCAATCCCAAAGCTGAAAATGGATTTCCTCGAATTCTAACTCCAAAAGGGATTGCGGGGGCGTTAACAATGAAAAGTCCCCTTTTGTAATAGCTCTTATAGACTCCAAATTTGGTAGAAATCTTCTATATGTGATGTAGAAATAATCTAAGCAGATTTTACGATGAACGACTCCTAATAAGAATCGCGGGGGTGGGTGTTAACAATAAATAATCTTAATTTCAAAATATAGATTGCGGGGGTGGGTTAACAATAAAAAAATCTTAATTTCCAAAATATAGCTTCTAAAAGCTGTAAATTTGGTAGGAATCTTTTATTTGTCATGAGGAGATCATCTCAAGACGGATTTCAAAAAATTCTACTTCTGATAGGGATTGCGGGGGTAGGTGTTAAAATAAAAAATTTTCATTTCCTAACTGTAACTTCTATGGACTCCAAATTTAGTAGGAATCTTTGTGGATAATTTCAAGTTTAGCTAAAAATGGATTTTCTCAAATTTTAACCCTAAAAGGGATTGGCAGGGGCGTTAACAATGAAAATCTCCCATTTTCAAACAATAGTTTCTATGGACTCGAAGTTTTGTTGAAACCTTTTATTTATAATGCAGAAATCTTCTCGAATAGGATCTTACGAAATTATTTCCAAACATAGGAGTGCAGGAGTGATAATTGTCGAAAAATTCATATTCTTCAGTTCCTACAGATATAAAATTTGATAGAATCTTAAGAGAAACAGGAAATTACAGGGATGGTCTTCAAGGTAAACCGATTTAAATATTTTTTTCTTCATGTCAATTATTATTCATTTTTGGAAGATAGCTACGGGAATGTTATAGTTATTGCACATCGAAAGCTGCAATAAATATCAGCTAGAATAGTCACATGAATAGAAGGTACAGGGCAATCCGATGGAATTTGGAATTTGTGCAATTCAAAACAATATTTCAATTAAATTTCAAATCTAGATCTAAAAATACAATTCTATTCAATTCTAAATATAATTTTAAGTGCCCAGCGAAGCGGGCGGGTAACAGCTAGTTATATACATGTATATATGAAAAATATATAAAAATGCATGTGGGTACTCAAATGAAAGCTCTTGATGAGTGTAACATCAGGAAGAGCTTATATCTTTAAAAATATCATTAGTTAACAAGATAACAATGTCAGTACTTAATAATTGACATTTTTAAAGATATAAGCTCTCCCTGATATTACACTCATCAAGAACTTTCATTTGAGTACCCACATGCATTTTGATATATTTTTCATATATACATGTATATATAATATATATATATATTAATATATGAAAAATTGATGTGGGTACTCAAATGAAAGGTCTCGATGAGTGTAATGTCGGGATGAGCTTATATCTTTAAAAATGGCAATAGTTCACCAGATGCAAGCTCAATTCTTAATTATATATCTAGAGATAGAGCATTTTCGAATGCAGCCTTAATTCTTATCATAGTAAATTGACTATTAGTGAGAATGATATGAAACCTTGAAAAGGCACAACTCCGGGTCAAGACCTTTCTAATGGTATCAAATTTAACCCTAAAAACCCATTTTATCATATATATATACTGGCCACAAAATTTTTCTTATTCTCTTAATAATATAGATTATTATTATTATCATGATAATTATTATTTTTGTTGTTTTAACTGTTATTATAGTATTGCCTGCCACATGAAAATTATGTTGCTGTTACATGAAAATCATATGGCAGCCACATGAAAAAATCATGTGACTTGCACAGATTCCAAATTTCATTGGAGTGGCCTGTACCTTTTATCCATGTGATTATTCTATATAGCTACACGCAAAAAAAAATTGGGGCTGCCACATGATACATTCCTGTAGCAGCCCCAATTTTTTTTTTGCGTGTAGCTATATAGAATAATCACATGGATAAAAGGTACAGGCCACTTCAATGAAATTTGGAATCTGTGCAAGTCAAAACAATACCCCAATTAAATTTCAAGTCTAGATCTAAAAATACAATTCTATAAAGTGCCCAGCGGACCGGGCGGGTAACAGCTAATATATATATATGATATAACGCGGCTTATCACGACGATAGCGTTGTCAATTTACAACGGATCTTTACCAAACTCAAGATAGATACCGAAGTCAAGTTCGAAGATGAGCTTAATCGGTCAAGTAATTTAGAAATGCCAGGATTTAAAAATTTTCAAAATTATAAAAATTCATATTTCTTCACTTTCTAACTTGAATAACTTTGGAGTAGGATAACTTATTGAATCTCTGTAAATTGCATCTGAAAGCTCTTTAAATAAGCTTCAATTTGAGTATCATATCATTTCTGTAGTCTCAAAATTATGTCTTATTCCGCTATGCTAATTATGAAATTTGCTATTGCATTCGTTTTATAAAATTTTTATTTTATTTTTTTCATTAGAACACTTTTATTGTAATGATTACAATAAAAATCATACGTTAAAATTCAATTGTAATTTTGATTGATAAGTAATAAAATGAAATCTACTTCCATTTCGGCTGCCGAATGGTCTTTTTTATTCTAATTATAATACAGCTAATTATTTTACAGCTATTGAAATTAGGTCAAAAAATAATTATTTTAACAGGTTTATGATTAAATACCATTTGAATTACCCATCGTATATTTATTCTGTAAAATGGATGTTAAAGCTTACATGCAAGGTATAATTGTTTATAGTACTCTATAATAGGGTGGCCAAAAAAAACTTTTAATTTTTTTTTCTTTAGCTACCGCGAAAATATCGTCCAAGATGACGAAAAAAAAATTTTGGTAGAGTTTGAGCTCTTAAGATAGTACGGTTATGAAAGCAATATTTTAAGAAATCCTCGAAACTTTGAATATACTCTCTAAACATGAATTAGTGAAAATTCGCTGGAATAAGTGAATATTCACTTTTTCTAAGTGCCAATCGAACCACTTTGGTTTCAAAGTGGTTCGGGTATGACTAAAGTTACTCGGGTACGACTAAAGTTAACCGTCGGTAAAGTAGAATTCTAGTTTTGGCAAACGCGGCCTAATAACACAAAGCTAATGCCCCCTTCCTGGTGACTCGTCGTCCCCCAGGAGTCCTACACTCTACCCGGGTACGAGCGGATAGTATCCTTCTCGCACCACCTTCTCGAATTTCGTCACAGTACACATGCATAAGGCATAAGCACTGCAGAACGGTTAATCCTGATCAGTGTATGACTAACGTCACAGAAAAACCAAAATTAATCGGTTAATTTAATCAATCTTACCTTACAAATATCCCAGCGGACCAAAGTAAGGAAAGAAAGATAGAGTTTCGTAATCCAGCGACCACAACACTCATAGATACAATCCTAAAGAGGAATGATTTTTCCGTTATCAGTTGCGTTTATAAAAGTACGGAATAAGAATCGTCAAGCGAACGAATAAGTATTTTCGGCGCGCTCTAGCGGTGGGACGGGAACTAAAAATAATGCGCGCGGATTTAATATTAGTTTTAAGATATTTTAATAATTCAAGCAATAATAATGATAGTAAAACAATAGTAATTAATGGTAATAATAATAATAATAATAATAATAATAATAATAATAATTAGTAGCTATAATGATAATATTAATGGTGTTTTCACACAAGTCTGAAACTTACGAGTTTATTTATTTACAATTTTGGTAATGAAATAGCGATAATTGCACCAATTTATATTAACAGCGATATGGACAATTGGGTTGTTGATAAATTACTCGAGTGGAATCTTGAAAAACTCGTGTCGTTTTTTGAAGGTCTAGTAAAAAAATAAATCCTCCTATGTTAACTGTGTTAATGCTGTGTCCGTGGTTATTGTATATAATTCTACTGCGTTGATAAAGAAAAACAATGAACATTATGTATTGTATTAAATAAATAACATTTGTGTTTTCATAAAAGGTTTTTTTAGCATAAACAATTTGATCCCATACTACTTTACGCAAAAATATGTTATTTTTTTTATTAAGTACATGGAGTAATAAAGAAGTAAAAATTCCATTAAAAAATATTTTTCTTATGATAAAAATAATTGTGTATTTTTAATGAATATATCAATAATACAAATTTCTAGACTAATATTTTTAAAAATAAAAAAAAAAGTCATATAAAATAAATTCCAACTGTTGTCAGTCATTATTTAAACATTTTTAAACCTAACCTAATTCTTGACTGTCATATAAACTACACAAAAATTTTAAACTAATCAAGCTATAAAAGGAATTCATATTTATGTTTAAAACAATAATATACGAAAAAACTAAAAAAAAAAAATAATCTGCAATAACATATAATTAACATTTAATCAAAAACAACTAATAATCATCTATAAACTATAGCAATATAGACATTCGATATCCGAATCCATGTGGATCGTGATAATCACGATCCACTAGATTGGACATATGCGCATCTAAAGTATAGTCATACGTGGATCGTGATCATCACTATACTGTATCGTGATAATAGCAACACTTTTTTCTCCGTGTTTTGAATGTATGAACCGATTTTCACGCGGTTGGCGGCATTCGACGCAGTTTTCAAAGCCCCATGAAGGAACATTAAATTTGAATTGATTGAGCCAGTAATTTCGAAGTAATTCTGAAAAAACACTTTTTTCGGTTTATTTTCGACAACGATAATTCACAAACGAATCAACCGATTTTGACCGGGCTTGCGGGGATCGACATGGTTTTTTGATCTTAAGAGCTGATTAGATTTTGGAATTGATCGGTAAAGCCAATTAAAAGTAATTCCAAAAAAATCACATTTCAAAAAAATTTTTTTTGTAGTTTTTTTGAGATTTCTTAAAATCTACTGATTCGAATAGGTCCAAATGGTATTCAAAATCTAAGTTTAGTCAAGTCCTTTCGAATGGCGCCAACCGCGATGAAATCGGTCAAGCCGTTCAAAAGTTATGAGAGGTTTACATACGGCCACACACACACACACACACACACACACACACACATACAGTTGCAAAAGTAACACGCTGTTTTAAATGTCTTGGTTTTGGACACCAAACACGTCAGTGTGCGGGACCAGACAGAAGAAAGTGCTGCTACAAATGTGGCGGAGAGAACCACAAGGCCGTAAACTGCACGAAGAAGCCTAAATGCTTCCTTTGTGCTCCGGACAAAAATGCCCAGGATGGTCTATGCCATATTTCTGACACTGGAGCTTGCAAGGCATTCCGCACAGCACTTGTAGAAGCCACGAGAGGGCAGAAATGACACGCATACTACAAGGCAACCTGAATAGGTGCACCTTGGCGCAAAACCTGCTGCGCCAGCGTGTCTTTGAAGATAAAATCGACGTCTGCTTTATCTGCGAGCAATATCTAAACATCGAAGGTAAAACATGGTTCGCAGACGAAACTGGCATGGCAGCAATTTGGATTGTGGACACAAAGAACGTTACCGTCAACAACAGCGGAAGTGGAGCAGGTTTTGTCTGGATTCAAACCCCCACAACCTACTTCATGAGCGTCTATCTCTCACCTAACGAAGGGATTAGTGTGTTCTGACAGAAACTGGCAAATATAGAAAATGCGGTCACTAAATTCGACGGCGAAGTCATCGTAGCCGGAGACTTCACCGCTAAATCGGCTGACTGGGGCGCTGCTTTCTCCGACACCAGAGGTAACGAGGTCGCTGACGTCGCGGCTAGACTCGACCTTATAGTGCTGAACACCGGGAGCACCACGACCTTTAGAAGACCAGGGTACCAAGAATCCATCCTCGACATCTCGTTGGCGACTCCAAGGACTACCAACATGATCGAAGACTGGACTGTATCCGAAGAATACAGCGGCAGTGATCACCAGTCCGTGACATTCAACGTTGGATTGGCATCTGCTTCGGTTTCACAACACGACCTTTCTAAGCGGAAGTGGAATGCCAAGAGGCTTGATCCAGAAGCATAGCAAGCTTCACTTGCACGAAGCTGGTCTATCCTTCAGAACAACCCGACTCCGGATACCTGCAGCGAGACGGAAAAGGCAGTGCTAAATACGATGAAGGAAATTGCTGCCGCATGTGACGCCTCTATGCCGCGGCTGAAAAATCAGAGTTTCCCTAGGCCGGCGTTCTGGTGGTCAACAGACATAGCAGAACTCCGGAAAAAATGCCACAGACTACGTTGGCTAGCAACGAGAGCTGCGAAACGCTCCCCCAATCAAGATCTACATTTAAGCGAGTATAAGCAGGCCAAAAAGAACCTAAACCGGGCAATCAAAGCAAGCAAAGCGAAATTGTGGCGAGATCTGTAACGAGCTTGATAAAGATATCTGGGGTAAAGCCTACCAAATTATCACCAAACGACTTGGAAAGGCTCCACCAGAGGCGCCGAAGTCTCCAGCCTTAATGGACAGCATTGTAGCGGAGCTTTTCCTTAAACACCCGCCGCGGGAGAAGAAACACTACACTAAAAACAGCGAAGTAACACCCTTCACAACTAAGGAACTACAAGACGCGGCCAAGTCACTCAAAACAGGAAAGGCACCCGGCCCTGATGGCATCCCAACATCGGTGATCAAGACTGTAGCCCTAGAATATCCAGACATACTCCTGAACACTTACAACGCATGCTTGGCATCTGGCACGTTTCCCGCGGTCTGGAAGCGGCAGAGATTGGTTCTGCTAGATAAAGGCAAAGGACATTGCTGGGAAATTGCTCGAAAAGCTTATACAGGGAAGACTACGAAACGACATCGATTGTGCTGGAGGCTTTGCCGCAAACCAACATGGCTTCCGGAAAGGACGTTCAACAGTCGGCGCGATCCAGACAGTCGTAGGGACAGCGAGAGAAGCATGGACTGGTAGCCTCAAAGCTCGTAAAGTATGCATTCTCCTCACGCTAGATGTCAAAAACGCATTTAACAGCGCGAATTGGGGAGATATCCTAGACGCTCTGGAACATAAATTTGACGCAAAGCCAGAGAATTTGGCACTAATCGACAACTACCTTGAAGAAAGAAAGCTAATAGCGGAAACTAAAGAAGGCTCAATAATGGGGCCCGATTTATGGAACGCCGACTATGACGAGCTTCTTAAGATTCTGTTACCAAAGCAAGTAGAGTTAACGGGCTTTGCAGACGACGTCGCGGCCACGATAATAGTAGACAGCGTAGAGAAGGCCGAACTACTAGTTCGGGAAACCATTGATGCCGTCGAGACTTGGCTCGATAAACACCACCTGAAACTCGCCAAGCACAAAACCGAGATGGTCGTTCTGACTCGTCAAAAATGGTTTCCAAAATCATTCGCTGTGGACATGGGAGGAACAACACTAACGTCAACAAGGGCCCTGCGCTATCTGGGGGTAATGATAGACGAGAAACTATCTTTTCGCGAACACCTCGATAATGCATGCCAGAAAGCCAGCAAGACAGTGTCTAGCCTAGCAAGAATTATGACCAACACCATGGGACCAATAACAAAAAAGAGACAAGTTCTTCTAGAAGCAGTCCACTCGGTACTGCTTTATGGAGCTGAGATATGGGCAGACATATTAAAGCAGAAGACCTACCGGCGAAAGATAGCATCAGTACGGCGAGGCGCTCTCAGGGTTGCCTGCACCTACCGCACAGTTTCCGAAGCGGCTGTATTGGTTATTGCGGGAGCCACGCCCATCGACCTATTAGCGTTCGAGAGAGTTAAACTTTATGACGCTAAAGATAGTGACGAAAACATGAAGGACGCAAGAACGAGGATAAAGGCGGAAACGCAGCAAGAGTAGCAGGACCTATGGACATCGGGAGAGACGGGCAGATGGACAGCGCGCCTGATCCCAAACATCAACGTCTGGCTTTCTCGAAAGCACAGAGACACGGACTTCTTCCTGACCCAGCTATTGACGGGACATGGGCAGTTCAATGCCTATCTTTTCAAGATGGGTTTGCACAGCACACCAATGTGCAAATACTGCCCAGACAAAATTGACAACGCCGAGCACACGTTTTTCGAGTGTGATCGGTGGAAGGACGACAGAATCAGCATCGAAGAAACAATAGGCACAACGCTCTCCCCTGAGAGCTTGGTAACCTGCATGATCACAAAAGAAGAAAACTGGTCAGCTGTCGCAGCCTACGCGCAGCGCCTTTTAAACAAAAAAATCGCAGAAAGGGATTAGAAACCAGTAGTAACAAGAAGTAGGTGTCGTGAGACACAACATGGACTGGATCGAAGTAATGCTAACGCGGTCCCGATCCAGTCTTCCCTGTAACATCTATGGGGAAAGGAGAGAGGAGAATGTTTAGTCGGTATTGTTGCAAAATAATATTGACTTCTGAGTCCGACATACCCAGGCACCAACACCTAGTCCTGGCATACGTAAATGTATTTTACCTCCTCTATGAAAAAAAAAAAAAAAAAAAAAAATTATACAGACATACGGACATCATCGCGAAAACATTCAGGGAAGCTTCCTATGACCTCAAAACATCAAAATCTTATAAGAACTCGATTTTCGAAAAACGGGGTAAAACCAATAACTTCCCAATTTTTGAAAATTTTCAATTTTCTTAGCGGGAAGTTAAAAATAAATTTGGCTAATTATTTAAATAGAATTTGTAAAAAACATGTTAAATTTATTTTATATAAAAAATTGATGTCACTGAAAAAATTTTAAATAACAGAAAAATTCTTCGCATTTGAAGCTAGATAGATTTCAACTTCACTTATGAGGCAATGACTTCAACTAAAACTTTTGTTACGTCCGAAAAATCTCTCGATATTTTTTTTTTATTATTTAATTTTCTCAGAAAATAAGTTAAACTTCCGGTGACCATAAGATTTAATCTTCATTCTTTAGACTTAAAATTTTTTTTTAAGAGAAATCTAAAGCAAACAGTTAATGCATCTTTAATGACCTTCATCTGAGACCCTCTTAATAGTATATTACACACCTGTGGCAAGAAAATGAGAAATGTCTCAGAACACATATATGTTGCCCGAGGCGAAGCCGAGGTCGACATATATGTGATCTGAGATATTTATTATTTTGCTGCCATAGGTTTGTATACTATTTTTCTGTCCGACAGAGGCGGAAAGCGGCAATTTCGTTTAGCGCAGCGGGCCGAAAGTTGCCACTTTCCGCCTGGAGGGCAGAAAAAATATTTTTAAGCCCCTAATAAAATTCAAAAATAAAGGCCCCGAAAGACGAAACTCAGAACCTTATCTAATACGGGGTCATAAAAGGCTCAGACTAAAGGGACAGGGTATTACCTCGAAGTAATAAAATCGAGAAAATATCTTATCCAGATGTGCATTTAACAAATAAAAAAAAAAACTAAGACCATTTTTTTTTATTTTTAAGATAAATAATTTTAGTATTTCACTTAAAATAAAATTCTATCTTTTAAAGAATTAATTTCTAAGAAATAACTAAAATAAAATTCTATTTTTAACTTCTAAAAGAATACCTAAAGGAAATTTTATTTTCTAAAGAAAATAATTTAAATAATTTCTATAACCAATTTTAATCTCTAAAACTATCTACGATAAAATTCCATTTTCTAAAAATTTGAAATAATTTCTAAACCAAAATTTCAATTTCTAAAAATAATTGAAATCATCTCTAATTTCTAAAATCATTTCTATAATAAAGATAATTAAAATAAAATTTACACCAAAGATTTTAACTTCTAAAATAATTAAAATTATTTCTCTAGAAAGTTCTAACTCGAAAGATAATTAAAAGAAATTTCTATAAACAAAATTAAAATCATAGAGTCAAAAATAATTATATTCCCGATGACTAAAACTTCACATTCGTTAACAAACGATATCCACCTGTGAAATAAAATGAGGGAGTCATCTAAAACAAATTCTTAGGGAATAAATCTGATAAATTCTCATTTTCTCTTCTTCCTTTCTTAAATAATGAAATTTTATCATTGATTACGAAATAAATTAATTAATAAAGACATGAGACTATGCAATCTTTATTATTAAGATAAAATCAAGTTTGTTGTAAAACCGATTGTCATTAAGGTTGTTGGGATAAAATTTATATCGCTATTGTCATTACGAAATATTTAGATTTAATTTATATTTTTAAGACTATTTTTAAATAAATAAAGTAAAATAACCCGTACATGCCGGTATGTGTGTGGGTGCGCACACACACAGGCCTGCATTAGGGCGTGTCCTATTCGCTTTTCCGAAGGGAATGGGACCAGAGTCCGGAAAACTGCATCCTCATTGGATGGAAGTTCTCCCAGAACATATACAAATTGGGTATGACTACTAAACTATAAAAAGAGACGTTTTTCTCAAAAACGGACTACTAAAATTCTGGAGGGTCCGCTAAACGGATCGACGTCTAATAAATTTTTCGAGTCCTTAGTGAACGGTTCAGTTGCTATAAAAAAAAAAAAAAAAAAAAAAAAAAATATTTGAAGCTCTAGTGAATAATTCAATTGCTATTTTCGAGTTCGATTACAAAAAAAAGATTTCTTTTTTTTTGCTTCTAACGAGTGGTACAATTCATATTAAATTCAAATTTCTCATTGTTCTTTTTAAATTTTACAAAAACGTGGTCATTCCGTTTATATATTTTCAAAAGTTTAATAAGTAATCAGTGTGAATTAAAGGTACTGTACTAGTTGTAAGCTGTTTATTGTTCAATTAGATCAATCTAAATTTTGCCTTTATATACTTTGAATTTCATTAGTTTGTGTTAAATATATTTTATAACCAAAATTCTAATCGTATTAATTAACATAACCTTTCCAGACAAAATTAAAATTAAAATCCCGGTCTATAGGCCGAAAGGCTTGGGCCAAAAATAAATTAATTAATTAAATCCAAAATTGGACGTAACACTTTTAATGCTCCATTTGGAATCTGTGCAAATCAAAACAATACTCCAATTAAATTTCAAGTCTAGATCTAAAAATGCAATTCTACAAAGCGTTCAGCGAAGCAAGCGGGTAACAGCTAATTAATAAATAATAGATATAATCGCATCAAAAATCTTTACAGTACTTCCTACTGAATTGAAATCAGTTTTTCTTGCTCTCCTAGCCGAAAGTACGCTCTTCCTGGCAGCAATTTACTCCAGGAAGAGCAACTTTTATGGCCTGCTCTAACGCATGCGCGCTACGCATATTTTCTGGCTCGGCAGCACAGAACCTCGCTTTCTTTCGCATTTTCGTGGCGCGACCGGCCTATACAGCGAGTTTCAACTGTATATATAAAAAATGTCAAAAAAATAAAAATAATTTTTAACTAGATCATTGTTAATGAACTATTTAATAATAATACTGCACAAATAATTTATATAAAAAGTTTAAAAAATAAAACATAATAGTTTTGTGAATTTTATTTGCTTTTTTTTATATTTTGATAGTTAGTAAAGCAATGTTTATAAAACGATCCATGTACTCTACAAACTTGTAATAATTCAATTTCAATCTTTCTTAGTCGTCGAATTCCAATTAAAAACTAATTTTTAATCAACTTAAAAAAATAAATTCTGTAATTAGAATGAGTTTAAATATTTGTGATAAATTCTGTGCATGATATCACTCAATCAGAGCATTTGTTAGTAAAGTTTAAAATAACAATTTTTTTCAATTTATTAACTTTTATTTTTTTTTTATACCCGCCCCGACCAGCAAAGCCTCGGCTACGCCTCGGCCATCATATCCCATACGCCAGGAAATCCAACTTTCTGGCCTTGGGTTGTAATATACTATTTAACGCTTTTATTCGAATTATGTGCACGGAAAAAAGTAAACTGTAATAAATAACAGTCGATTTATAATAAGTAATGATCAACTGCTAAAAATTACCATTTCAAACAGTAAAATAGTAATTATACTATTCACTTTATAATATTTACCATTTAAAAGTTACAATTTACTCTTTACATGGAAGAAAATACTATTTCAAACAGTAATACTCGCTATGTAAATGTCTAAAATGTTAAAGTATAATAATTAAGAATTCAGACTTTGATATTTATCATTTCGCACCTAAAAAATGATCTTATGATATGTAAAAAGTATAAAATAAAGTTAGTAAATTTCTAATACAAGCAACGTCAATATTTACAAAGTAAAATGGTAAATTTTAAACGCAACGCTAAAAATCAAACTGTAATTATTGACTTGCTTGAATTGGTAAAATGTATATTTTAAAAATATAATTTTTACTGTTTCAAATGTTAAATTTTCCCAGAGTGAGACCCCCTTCTCTTTCATCTGAGTTCCCCTTCTCCTCATAATATGGACTATATATTGAAATGGCAATTTTTACTGATTGAAACTGTAATTTTTTAAGATGAAAGAGTCGTTATTTACTATAGTGACAGCTACTAATCACTTATTTTGGATATTAAATTATAAATTGTGGCTTTTATACTTTATACATTAAGTTGCCACCCCAATGTCCGCTTTACTGTTTGAAACTATAAAAATTAACCGGAATCCGAGTGAATATTACAGTTTACTTTTTACCGTGTGCTTTATAACATAAGTTTTTCTCAATAAATTTGGGAAGAAAAAACGAGAAAAATCACGAAAAATATGTTGTTTTATGATTTTAAGCCGTTTTTTTTGTAAAAAAGTATAAAAAATTGTGAAAAATATCGTATATTATTTTAAGTTGAACTTTAACAGCGAATAACTTTTAACCAAGTTGATTTAGCGAAAAATTATATCAGACCTTTTTGTAGGCCGTCCAATTTCCTACAAAAATATCTATTTATTTTTACCACACAATAACTCGTTGAGATACATCAAAATTAAAAAAAAAAAAAAATTCCTATGTTATTTAAATGGGAAATCAAAAATCACCATGTGACACCTCTAGATATTGATATTAAGAGCTCAAACTCTACCAGAATTTTTTTTTTGTCATCTTGGACGATATTTTTGCGGTAGTTAGAGAAAAAAAAATTAAAAGTTTTTTTTGGCCCACCCTACTCTATAAGTAGCTTTAGCAATTTAATAAAGTTAAATTTGTAATTTCTTCATATCCATTATCTTAATTTAACACTTTATTAAGTATTAAAATTAAGAATTCGATCGATATAAGTCTTATTAAACTTTCATATCAGCTAAATTATCGATGCAAAGTTTTATTAATGTTTTTTTCATTTAAATGTCACTTGAAAGTTTTCAATCGTATTTATGATCAGTTAATTTTCGATTAAATTTACTTCAATAAGGATTACTGATCGGATCCAAAACATAAAATTAGACTTATTAATATTTAATTAACAAATTAACAACTACACGCTTGAGGTTTTGAGATAACGAAATGCTGCTAATAGGTCACCGGGTCAAACTAAAACTTTCAATTCTTCGCATAAAATTAAAATGGTTATGAAAAAAACATTCTAACTCATGAAGCTTAGAGCTTGGAGGTAGACGTTTTGTTGGTAGTAAAATTAAATTTTACTCCAAGTGGTAGAATAGGAGTTGTGATTATTCATTGTTATTTCATTACTAGTATTATTAAAGTTATTTTTTTTTTCATTTCAAAACATTTTGTTATCATCATAGATGTACAGATTATATTATGAATGTTATTTGTCTCTCGGACCTTGTTCGACCATCATTTGAATAAATTACATTATTATTAATATTGAAACTTTTAATTAATTACATGAAGCACTTCATCGATAAAAAGATGTAATTGTGTAATGCATTTTGCTGATTCTTTTATTTACATTAACTGACATAGATAATTGAAGATAATAATGATGGCGAATGATCAGCTTAATTAATCATAAAGTTTATTGTAACATTTTGATTAATCTTTATGCTACGACACGTTAATTTTAAGTAATACTTGAAGGTGCTTACAACTTTTATAGAAAAAAAATATAATTACTTAATGTTTAATTTTCATAACAATTAATTAGTTTAACATTGAATTTGTAAAAAATTAAGAAAATAATATCATGTGAGACAATAAAAGAATGAAATATTATTTAATTATTTTATGTGTTGATTATTTCTTACTGTTGTAAAAATTATTGCCATGAACTTTATTTACGGAATTATAGCTGTGCGTTTGATTGTAGATGTAAAAATGTTAGTGTGGTTACTATGTCCTAAGTATGAATAATAAATAATAGATTGTTCCGGTTTTACTTCAGTCACGCAACGATTCATTTTTAATGAAAACCATCGCGCTTCACAATTGAGTTCATAAAGCTTTCACACAGATATTTGATTTTCAAGCGATTTTTGTTATTAATTTACATTTTTAAAAAACATTCTAAAATTTTTGCTGGAACAAAATATTAATATCGTAAGCATATATTTTTCTGGATTTATTCGTCTGTATTCTTTTTTTCATATGTTTGAAGATTATTATGCTTACTGTGATGCACGAGCAATGATAACGGGGTGGAAACGCTAGTTAAAGCGAATTATGGCCGCAACTTCGGTATCGTTATTAATGATTCAGATATTTGTTATCATACAGATCACTATTTTTTAAGTTTATGATTACACTTTTATTTCGCTTTGGATGAAATTTAACGTCTGGTAAATGGAATTTGTTAATTTTGTCGAGTAATTTTTCAAATTTATTGCTTTTTGATGTAGATTAGATGTAATCTGAACAAAATTTGAATCTTTAAAAGTTGGCTGAAAAAAAATAACCAAGTTGAAAGAATCAAACTTATCACAGCAAAAATTAATAATTAATTCTAAACATCAGAAATATTTCTCTTTTTTTTTTAATTTTTATCAACGATAATTCAATAAAAAATCATTGTACAAAGCTCTATTCCTAATGTCTGCTTCATTTTTTAAACGGACGAAATCATTTAGAAAATCTTTATATATATATATATATATATATATATATATAGGGGAGGGTGGGGTATAATGGCCCCCTGCGGTATAACGGCCCCCCTTCAAAATTTGGTCAAAAAATAATTTTTTTTTTTTTTACCAAATTATCTTAAATCTGATAAGATAAAAGCCCCAATACATGATCATGTACCAGTATATGATCACTCCATGTATTTGTATACCTATATTTGTGAGTATAGATATACAAATACATGGAGTGATCATATACTGGTACATGATCATATATTGGGGCTTTTACCTTATCTAATCTAATATATAAAATTCTCGTGTCACAATGTTCGTTCTCATACTCCTCCGAAACGGCTTGAGCGATTCTCATGAAATTTTTTATGCATATTCAGTAAGCCTGAGAATCGGCTACTATCTATTTTTCTAACCTCTAAGTAATAAGGGGTGTTCACCCCAAAAATTTTTTTTTTTTTAATTTTTTTATTATGTGACATCAAAAAATACATACAACTCTAAATTTGCACTTTTTTATCACCAACACTTGCTTTTTAATAGTCATTTTCACAATTTTATCATTTTCTATCTCGCTCGATAACATCAATTATTATCACTTAGTAAGTTATCCCCTCTATGTGTCTACCGGTGTCACTTCTCACCCTGTAAACAGCACGGAGTAGGGATGTTACCTCTACAGTTTTCGGCTATTATTAGTGTTTATGCTTCAAGCGTAGTAGTTCAACATTTTTACTATCTCAGTGTAACTCTCATATCAAATATATTCTCGATTAACTTTATTATTTATTTATTATATATATATATATATATATATATATATATATATATATATATATATATATATATATTTTTTCTGACTCAGCTCGACAAACTAAGTCAGAAAATGGCTAAATTTTTTAAAAGTTGCGCCATGAAGACGGCTGCAATAGTTAGATTTTTATAAAATCTACTAATTAAACATACGAATTTTCAGTTTTTACATTTTCAGTTCAACATTTTTGCTTAATCATAAAAAAATTATATATAGGGGAGGGTGGGGCAGAGCGGCCCCCCTAAGCCGATTATTAATTTTTGTGGTTTTTTAACATCTTATTAGTTTACCTTTGATCAACGATGAACGAATTTACAAAAATTTTGGAAAAATTCTTGAAAAAAAAATTTTTTTTTTCTTGGGCATAACGGCCCCTACCAAAAAATGATAAAAAAAAAGTTTTAACTTCCCGCTAAGAAAATCGAAGATTTTCAAAAATCGGGAAGTTATTGTTTTCACCTCGTTTTGCAAAAATCGAGTTTTCATCAGATCTCGACGTTTAAAGGTCACAGGAAGTTTCCCTGACTATCCTCGCGAGGTTGTCATTATGTGTGTGTGTGTGTGTGTGTGTGTGTGTGTGTGTGTGTGTGTAAGTATGTGAATCGCTTATAACTTTTGAACGATTGAACCGATCGGAATCTACCAAACGGCGTTCTAAAGAGTTCCCTCAAACTTAGATTTCCTATGAATTTGAATCGATTCGAAAAATTTTTTGTAAAAGTGGTTTTTTTGGAATAACTTTTAAACGGCTCCATCGATCAACTCCAAAAACTAATCCACCCTTGAGCTTGAAAAACCACGTCAATCACCGCTAATCCGGCTAAAATCTGTTGATTCGTTCGAGAGATATCTGAGCAAGGCCTCGTGACGTTGTTAAAATTATTTGGCAACGCAGGTAAGCTCAAAGATTCGGGGACTAGACTAGACAGACGAACGAACGAGACTCTTGTAAGGGGAGATAAGTGTTATGGCTCAAACAGGTCTTACGGCTGCACCTCCCCGCATGGGCCCCGCTGGTAACTGGTCAGGTTGTCATTATATTACCGATTAGGCTAACGCAGTCGTTGAATGGGTTGATACAGTTAACTGAGTACGAGGACAGATTGACATTAAATTCAACTCAATTCACATCTGTCCTATGATAGCGTAAATGCTTGAGGGCAGGGTTTTTCCTTGCCGGCAAACTTGGCTGTGTATTTCCTATGTGAGGGTAGGATAGATATACGTGCGTGTATAGCTCTTTTGAGCCCAGTAAACGGCCTCTTCGAAGGTATGCGAAAGCCTCGCCATATATTCTTCGTTCGAGAGATAGCGTGAACGAAAGAAAACCGAAAAAAGTGTTTTTTCGGAATTACTCCGAAATTTTTTGTCCTATCAATTTGAACTTGAAGATTCTTCATGAAGCTTAGGAAATTGCGTCGAATGCCACCAACCGCGTGAAAATCGGTTCATTCATTCAAAAGTTATTGCGATTTGAAAATTGAAAAAATAGTGTTTTATCAAACTTCTATCAAATTTTTGAGCTCGAAGAGCTCAAAAGCATACAAAAGCTATTTTTTGAGCTCGGAGAGCTCAAAATAACACACACATTGTATTTATGAGCTCGGAGCTCAAAAACGTCATAAGTGCAATTTCAAGCGTTTAGGTATATATAGAGTTGGCGGGAAGTTGCAGGGATGGCCTTCAGGGTCAACCGTTTTCCTAATTTTTTTTTCCACCATTAACCCTTACCGGCCACACGGGGTGACTAGTTACCCCAGGCTTAAAAAAAGTGGAATTAGAAGTCTTGAAACTTTTAAATAAATACAATAAACGGCATATGTCGTGAATCTGAAAAGTGAAATTTTTTGTAAAAAAAACCATTTTTCCAAAATTTTGACTTATGTGACCAGTCTTTAGAACGCCATCTATAAATTAACCAAGTTTTAAACCATTAGAAATATTGAAGAACTCGTCAACGAACATGACACAATTAGTTAAAAGTCTCAAAACATGTACACATCTTGTCCAACCGGGGTTTTCAGCTTGGGGTAATGAGTTACCCCATGTGGCCGTTATGTGGCCTGGGTGAGGTGTGGCCGGTAAGGGTTAAAAATACTTTGAAAAATATAAAAGTATTTTCTTATTTTTATCACTCTCTAGATTTCACTATCATTCGAAGAATAACTGCTATACCTAATGCACCTCGTTTCTTTCCGCCCCTAACCTCTTTTATTTTCTAAAAAATAATTATAATTATAATGGTTATTCAATTGCCATGAAAATCATCATACTCCTGCTAAATTTAAATTTGAAATTGTCGCTGAAATGTGAAAGAACTTGATGAAAGAAAAAATAGAAGTGAAGCTAAGAAGAAAGTAACTCAAAAACAAAAGTCAAATAAAAAAAAAAAAAAATTTTTTTAAATAAAGGCTCAAAAAATGGAAAAAATGATTGTCATTGCCTTTACTGCAATGGACTTTATTCAAAATCCACTGCAAAAGTTTATGCAAGTTGCAAGAAATGGACCCATGATTCCTGTGCGGGAATCAATGAAGATTATTCTGAAGGATATATTTGTCACTATTATGAAAAATAATTAATTAATTGTAAATAATTTACATTTGATGTTTTGTTAAAAGCTTTTAATTTTGTTACGTTTTATTAAAATTTATTATAAATAATCTAATAATTAATAATTTTCTTAGGATTTAATAATATAAAATAGATAATTTATTAATTGTAAATAGTTTACATTTAATGTTTTGTTTAAGCACTTTAATTTTGTTACGTTTTATCAAAATTTATCATAACTAATCAAACAATTAATAATTTTCTTAGGATTTAATAATATAAATAATAAATAATTTAATAATTGCAAATAATTTACATTTGAGACTTTATTTGAAAGTATTAATATTGTTACGTTTTTGAAAATTTATGATAATTTGGTGAAAAAAAAAAAAAATATTTTTTGACCAAAGTTTGAAGTGGTCCGTTATACCCCAGGTATAATATATTAGCTCAAAAATATATAAATACTAGCTGACCCGGCAAACGTTGTTTTGCCATGTGAATAATTTCTAGAGAATTTCTAGTGTAGAAAAAAAATTACTAACTTATTGGAAGTGTATAAGGATGTGGAATATAAGTGAAAAAGGCCTGGAGCGCTGTGAACGATGAAGGAATGTTGTTTAAAAATAACAAAACACCAAACATTAATTGTTTTAATTTATGAAAAGTAATAATTATTTATATAATTAATTAATTACATAATATTAATCTCTTAATGCTGCAGCGTGAACAATATTTTTTGTTAGCCCGTCTTTAGCTAATACAAACAAACTTGATGGTTTACCCACTCGAGAGCATGCAACGTATAATTGTCCGTATGAAAAACATGGTGTGCTCAAATCTGAGCCACAAACAGACATTGTTTGGCCTTGGGATTTATTAATAGTCATTGCAAATGCCAATCTAATCGGAAATTGAATACGCTTAAATTGAATTGGCACATCTGTGGGTATAATAGGTATTCGTGGTATCAATATATTTTCACCTCGAAACTTACCATTTAAAATGGTGCCTTCGATAACGTTTTTCATTAATTTTTCAATGACTAATCGCGTACCGTTGCATAGCCGTGGCGGGTTTAAATTACGAAGCAAAATAATTGGAGATCCAACCTTCAATTGTAAGTTATGTGGTGGCATGCCTGGCAAATCTAGTGAGTTATATGAGATTTATATGATACCAAGTCCCCTGGCAATAACTGTTGTATCTTCAGATTTAAAATGTCAACGTCCACATTTTTTGCAGCTAACATTGCTCTTTCTGCAAGCCACTCGAGATTTATGTAATTCGTGTGTACATCGGGAAATATTTGTTCAATGAGAGCATCTTGCGAATCAATGATTGTGCAGAAATCATTCGCTAATTTTATGTATCCAGTTTCAGCTATAGTGACTTTTCCATCGCCGATATCTAAGAGTTGTTTTGAGAATGTTTCAGCGGATGGATCTTGAAGCATTTGAACGCGCATATTTACTTTCAGCTGTACTATTTCAACATTACGCCACAATGTCGATGATTTTAAGCAGGCGTTGATTTCATCAGCGTATATTGAACGTGTAATGACGGGAAGTGTTTGTCTGAAGTCACCTGAAAGGACTAACAGAGTGCCACCAAATAGTTTGTCGTTGTTTTTAATATTTTTCAATGTCCCGTTCAACGCCTCAAGCGAATGTTTGTGTGCCATGGTACATTCATCCCAGATGATAATTTTACACTGTTTCAGCACTGTGACTATGGACGATTGTGTTTTTATGTTGCACACTGCGTCAGGCTTATTTTGAATATTTAGTGGTGGCTTAAATACTGAATGAGCTGTTCTGCCTCCATCCAATAAAGTTGCCGCAATGCCCGATGATGCAACGGCCAATGCGATGCCATTATTGGATCGTATTTTGGCGAGAATTAGCGAAATAAGGAATGTCTTGCCAGTTCCACCTGGTGCATCTAAAAAGAAGAACCCACCTTGTCCTGCTGAAACTGCGAGCATAATGCGGTCATAAATGGTTCTTTGTTCCTCATTCATTAGTGGGACATTGCGAGTAACAATCGCCGTTGTTTCTACAGTGTTGTACTGCATTTCACGATTCATTTCAGTGTTCATTAAATCAGTTACACCTCGATTTGGCGAATTCATACCGAAATGACTGAGTGGTAAGTTAGCAATGATAATGCAAAGATCCTCAATAGCAATCAATGCTTCATTGTACATATCGTGGCTGAATGTTATCGCTAGATCGTAACACCGTGTACGATGTTGATGCAATATATCATCAGTCATTGAATCTTTGTGATTATCCCACAATATCTCTGCTCGGGCTGGAAAACATGTAGTCAACACTATAGCGAATAGTAGACGAATTTGTATTGCTGTATAGTTCAATGCTGCTTCAGCAAGCATACATTCCCACTGATTGTCATCTTCTAGCAAGCCGAGAGCAAGGCATGCATCTTTATACGTTGTATACTGTTGCCCATTCACTTTACGTATATCTTGAAATGACAATGGGCCAGTAACATTAACCAACAATAGTCGGAGATAAAAGCACTCAGTCTATCTTGGATTCACTGTAAATACTCGCCCCAAGGCGTTTGATTTGAATAAATTGGGGCATGCTTCAACTGGTGAGCCTTGCTTGCGGGGTATCCATTGTTTTGTTTGAGCCCATGTGAAATAGCGTTGTACTTGTAAATAGAGTAAAGTACGTGCAAAGGCACCAAAATCATCCGCACGATTACACAATTCAAAAAATTCAGTGAGTGTAGTTTTTGGTGGATTTATAGCACGATCAATCGCTGTCTCGTTCGTGAAATATACACGCTGACCATTTTCAAGATGAACGGCTAACTGAACAACTGCTGGATCTTGTTCATGAATTGGAAAACCAAAGATACGCCAAACAGCTTCATTGGAGCTGATGTACCGACCTATTTGGTAGAGCGTTATTTCATCGTTTTTATTTACTGGAGGAGCATTCACATTGGTATTTTCCACTCTAAACACCGCCATGGCACTGCCTTTATGGACATACCTGAAGATGTATTTGATGCTCTTCACAGAACTGCAGAACTCAACATTAATATGAGCATTGTATGTTTTGCTCAGCAGAGGCGAATATGGCACGACCCAACGATTGTCAATATCAATGTCTGTGTTGCTGATGTTTTTAATAAATGATTGTCCGCCATTATCTGGATTCCTTCGACGATATATTGGATATCCGTCGACATTTGTGATTGTATCGTTAGTGAAATCTTTAGGGAAATTTTTTGTACATTTTCCATCTGACATGCAAGGCGATGAACGATTAAAAGTACCGCATGGGCCATGAATCATGTTTGCTGTAACAATATCAAACAGCAATTGATCAGTAGACGGATCGGGAATTTCTGCAGAAATTATATTATCTATTTCTTCAGGACGGATTTTGCCGATTAACCAAACCAAAATGTGGGCATGAGGTAATCCTCGCTTTTGCCACTCAACCGAATACAGCCAGCAACGTGTGGGACCGAATACATGTAATTTAGTAATAAAATTTATTAATGACTTCAGCTTTTGTCTAAACACACGTGCTGTAATGTCATGACGATGTATTGCATTTTGGCCAGGCAACAGCAAAGATGTAATCTCTGGCCATTTTGGATTACATGTGAACGTGATAAATAAACACGGTCGCCTATATTCGCGCACGAAAGTCTGAGCATCCTGTATATACTCTTGCATATGACGTGAACTGCCTACGTACGATGATGGTAGAATGACAGAGTTACCAATTTCGGCGGCGTCGGCGTTGTTGACAATAGCGTCTCGCAAGTGAATGTACTCTTCCACACGTAGCTTGAGTTGATTATATCGTAAGTATCGTAGTCGTTCGCCTTCTATCTTCGCGTACATGTCGACCATGAATTGTTGACAAAGCTCTCGAAATCGTAGAATGACGTTATCCAGCCCGCGTCTAATCATCAATCTATACGCATAATAATCCTTCGAGCTAACGTTCTTGTTTATTTCGGCTCCTGTAATAATATATTCATAAATATTAATTTAGGTTAATTGCGTTTAATAATTTAATTGTTTTGTTAAAAGTGTAATAATCAAATTCATAATAAATGAAGTACCTGATACGGGATCTCGTTGTTTAATATTTATGCTATATCCGTCTTGTCCCTTACAGAAGATTAGCGGATATTGGAGAGCGTCATATGAACGGTGTGTATCAGCAATGAACTGAAGATTATTATTTCTCCTACGAATCACAATTTTTCGTGCACCTGTACGATCGCCAACCATGATTCCAGCAACGTCGTCAGCAACAGGTGCATTGAATCTACGAATGTGTTCTCCAGCTGGTGTTTTATCAGCATTAATAACAATAGCGTGATTATCGCTTTCTAATTTGTGCATGTGGGATTTGAATATTTTCAACAATTCATTATGCTCATTCAATAGAGCATCCAGCTCGCTGACGATGCGTCTAGCAAAGAATGAATCAAGGTTATTGTAGCCACAACGTGCATCCACCCGATTGGCTAGTGCGCTTCCGGAGTCCTCGCCGCCCATAAAGTAGATTTGTAAAAATTTATGTGGTTCGTTTGGCATTGGCAGCAATGAGCCTATTTTATGATAAATTTGGCCTCTGATTTTAAATGTAGATTTGTATTGTTAACCATTTGCATTAGTATTTTGAACTATTTCTGTTGCTCCGAACGATGTCATTTGAAAGCATGAGTTGAATGTTCGAATGGACTTCAGGAACACGTTAGAATCTGGATCTGTGCCGATAAGCAAACCGTTCAATGGTTCCGGTGGTGTTTCAATTACAGGTAGTTGTACCTTCCCTGACGTGCAACACATCCCGGCTGGTTCATTTTTGAATTTCAAAGCATGACAATACGGGCATTCTTTGTCCGTAGCACCAATTACTACTTTTGAATGAGCATAATATTCAATATCGGGCTCATACTGGAATGCTAGACGCAGAAATGATGTAGCTACAAATGCTTGATGTGCCTGTTGGCGTTGTTGGTCATTCGCTCTGCGTCTATTGACAGTAAAACGGTGTGATTGTCGTTGTTCTAATCATGATTTCATTGCGTTCAGCTCGTGTATCGTCTGATTGTTCTTGACGCAATTGCGCCATTCTCACACGCACTCCAGTATTTTCTTCCTGAACTTGTTCTTCGGTTTTTTGGGCTCTTCTATTTCGAATGCTTCTAGATTTATTTGTATCACTGCTCAAATTGGCCCCTTTGCGTTTCGTTGGCATTGTTCACTGTACAATACAAAACACACATGAATAGAACTGACTGAATTATTTAATTATTATATTAATCATTTATTTTATCTTTGAGTACATTAAATATACATGTAAAAATTAGATAGTTTCACGAAAGCGAAAAATTTTATGTTTCTTAATTATATCAAAAATACATATTGTTAGAAATAGTGAAAAAAAAAAAAATTCTGTCGAAGTTAGAGCTCTTATAAAAAAACACAAAAAAAAATTTCCCAATTGTAATAAAAATCTAACTTTCACCGAATTCGTTTTTCACCATTCCCAACAATATTTTCGTTATAAATAAGAAAGAATAATTTTTGATTTTATAATAAACGTAAAAAGTAATTTATACTTACAACTCAATAGCCGTTGTTTGCGGGAACTCGTGACACGTGTTGAGTATTTTAGAGGTTATGTAAGTCACTCAATTAACTGATCGTGCGATTTACACTCAAAATTAATAATTTTATTAGTTATTAATAATTAATTATATTCAATAATATTAGTTATTAATAAATAAATAATAAAGTTAATCGAGAATATATTTGATATGAGAGTTACACTGAGATAGTAAAAATGTTGAACTACTACGCTTGAAGCATAAACACTAATAATAGCCGAAAACTGTAGAGGTAACATCCCTACTCCGTGCTGTTTACAGGGTGAGAAGTGACACCGGTAGACACATAGAGGGGATAACTTACTAAGTGATAATAATTGATGTTATCGAGCGAGATAGAAAATGATAAAATTGTGAAAATGACTATTAAAAAGCAAGTGTTGGTGATAAAAAAGTGCAAATTTAGAGTTGTATGTATTTTTTGATGTCACATAATAAAAAAATAAAAAAAAAAAAAATTTTATCAAAAAAATAAAAAAAAAATTTTATCAAAAAAATAAAAAAAAAATTTTTGGGGTGAACACCCCTTATTACTTAGAGGTTAGAAAAATAGATAGTAGCCGATTCTCAGGTTTACTGAATATGCATAAAAAATTTCATGAGAATCGCTCAAGCCGTTTCGGAGGAGTATGAGAACGAACATTGTGACACGAGAATTTTATATATATATACATATATATATTCGATATAACGCGGCTTGTCAGCACGATAGCGTTTTCAATTTATGACCGATTCTTTTCAAACTCAGCATGCTTTATCTATCGATCAAGACCAAGGTTAAGTTCGAAGATGAGCTTAATCGGACGAGTAATTTGGAAATGACAGGATTTTAAAATTTTGAAAATCGTAAAAATGGATGTTTTTACTACTTCAACTTGGTATAATTACTGAACTAGACGAGTTATTGAAATTCGGTAAAATGCATCGTAAATCTCTTTTAATAAGCTTCAATTTTCACTACACAGTAAAAAATTTTTCGTAATTGTGTAGAGCGTTAAAATTTGTGTGTTGAATATTACACTTTAGTGTGTAGAATTTAACATTCTAGTGTGTTAAATCATTAAATCAACACATGAGAATGTTAAATTCTACACTTTAGAGTGTAATATTCAACACACAAATTTTAACACTCTACACAATGACGAAAAATTTTTTACTGTGTACTCAGAAGTGGTAGTAGCCTCAATATTACTCCTTTTAGAGTTCGTTTAATGAAACAGTTTTACTGTTGCAACCGTTTTAGAATTATTGTCTACATCATAGCTTAATCATGATGTAAATTCAATAATTACGATATTGATCAGTCTTTCGTGTAATGTTTTCGGGTAGGTTGTCAGTAAATATGTCACAAATTAGTTCTAACCATTGTTTTCTTCAACTAAAATTTTATCCGGTTGCAAAATTCTGATTAACTTGGAAACTGTTGTTTCTAAGCAGTTACTTAAAATTTGGACATTCATAATTCAAATCTTATAATCTGTGCAATTCTTTGGTAAATATTTGAGAAACTTTTTCTTCACAAGATAATTTTTTTTCCAAAATTTGTTCTAAATAGTTTTAAATTTATTATTGAATTTTGTTTTTAATTCATGAATTAAGTTATACATTATCAATGTTATTATATTATTTTATTAAAAATCAATTTTTTTTTATTTGAAAAATCTACTTCCATTTCGGCTGCCGAATGGCCTTTTTTTCATTTTGTTTTCTCATTTTTTCCAAGTTACGACTTTTTTTTAGAAATCACTTAAAAATTGAAGTTTTTGATGCATCTTTTAAAGAAATTAAAGAATGCACCCGCTGTTTTCCAAAGAGCCATAAATACTGCTCTCGGAGAATTGAGATTCAAAATAGCCTTAGTGTATGTCGACGACATTCTAGTTACAGGCTCAAGCATAGAAGAGGCTTTCAAAAATCTAAGGCTTGTTTTGAAAGCACTCAGGAATTACAACTTCACGCTTAATTTAGATAAGTGTAAGTTTTTTCAAACAAAGATCGACTATTTGGGCCAGGAAGTATCCAGGGATGGAGTTCGTTCAGGCGCTCATGAAATCGAAGCCGTTAAAAATGCAGAAATCCCTAAAGATGTGAAAGGAGTGCGTTCATTCCTTGGCCTTGCGGGATACTTCCGGAAATTTATTAAACACTTCGCCCAAAAAGTCTCGCCACTAACAGATTTGTTGAAGAAAAACAGCCCTTGGAGTTAGACTGAAAAACATACTGGAGTAATAAACGAAGTAAAAGAAATATTAACAACGAGACCCGTTCTTGCTATTTATGACCCGACCCTTGAAACTGAGGTTCATACAGACGCTAGTTCAATAGGTCTTGGAGCCATGCTCATGCAAAAGCATGGGAACGAAAAGAAAGTTGTTTCTTACGATAGTCGTAAAACAACCCCGATAGAACAAAAATATCATTCATACGACTTGGAAACTCTTGCGGTCGTTGCAGCCCTTAAAACCTTTCGCGTATACCTGATAGAGATAAACTTCACTGTAGTTACTGACTGCAGTGCCGTGCGGGCGACCGCTGTAGAAAAGGATATACAACCACGTGTTGCCAGATGGTGGGTATATTTACAAGACTACAATTTCGACATTGTGTATCGGCCGGGCGTTCAAGGCGCGCATGTTGATTATTTAAGTCGGTATCCCATTGAATGCTTAGCTATTGATGTCACTCCCAGCGAGTGGATCAAAGTTGCTCAAATGCAAGATCCCGACATTGAGACAATCATGAAGATTCTGGAGTCTGGAGATAATCAAGCGAGTACAAAACATTATTTTGAAATTTATGACCTTAGAAACGGAGTAGTTTTCCCAAGAACCGAGAATGGTAATAGATGGTTAGTACCACGAGCTTCTCGTTTCCACGTCGTGAAAATGTGTCATGACGATCAGGGATACCTCGGAATTGATAAGACTCTCGAGAAACTGCGCGAACATTATTGGTTTAAAGGCATGAAGAGATTTGTTTCAAAATACGTTACTGCATGCTTACAATGTCTGTATTATAAGTCTACCTCTGGCCGCAAGCCTGGCATGTTACACCCCATAGAGAAGGTTGCCCTTCCTTTCCACACGATTCACATTGATCATGTGGGTCCGTTTGTCAAAAGTAAACGAGGCTATACCCAGATACTAACTATAGTTGACGGGTTTACTAAATTTTGTATTCTGGAGCCAGTGAAGGACGTTAAAGCCAAGTGGGTCATTCGAGCACTGACCCAACTCTTTTCACTTTTTGGAGTTCCTACTAGGATCATCAGTGACAGAGGCACGAGTTTTACGTCACAACTGTTTGCTGCTTTTTGTAGAGAATACAATATCAAGCACGTCCTCAATGCAATCGCAACACCAAGGGCGAACGGACAGTGCGAGCGTATGAATCGCACGTTGCTTAATTCATTAGCAACTTCCAGTGCAGGGGCAGACGAAGACCAATGGGATAAATTTGTGAAGATAGTCCAGAGTGGTATCAATAGTGCTACTAATCGGACTACACAAAAAACCCCAACTCAACTTTTACTTGGTTACAGGCCCCGCAGTATGGCAGATTCTGTCCTTTTAGATTCAATTCAAAGCTCGTTGGACGCCCTGGATCTCAAGGAGATGCGAGAACAGGCGAAAGCAGCTACGGAAGTTGAACAGAAAAAGCAGAAGGCCAGGTTTGACGCCAAGCGGTCCAAACCACCACAGTATGCTGTCGTCGACATCGTTGTGGTTGCTACCAATCAAGTCGCAACTAGACAGAGCAACAAACTAGTCGTCAAGTCTAAGGGTCCATTCAAGGTTACTGCAGGGCTGCCCAATGACCGGTATTAGGTCCAAGATTTGCGTGAGCTGCAGAAATCCAGGGGACAAAAGACTGTCGTAGCGGTTGACAGGATGAAAAGATGGATATTCTTCAACGCACTGGAATAAATTAAGGTGAGATCATGATTCTTAATCAATGTTTGTAGTTTACAGATCTCAGAAACGTGTCTTTGGGTCGTGTAATGGGCCAAAGAGGGTGACCAGAACAATAGCGAGTACTCCAGCGTTGAGGATCCATGATGGGTCTCCAGGATGCTCGACGGTGAGCTGACTTCCCAGGGACAAGCAACGAGTTGCGTCGTCTGGATTCAGTAACCGTGCTGGTCTTTCTGAGAACTCCGAGCCACTGGGTCAATCGGACAAGGTAGTGGATGCTCGATCTAACCTACTGCCAAGGCAAGAGCTTCTGGATAGAGAGACTATGGAGGTTCCAGGCTAGTCAGTCGTGGACTGTTTTTGCCGAGTCAGTCGTTCTCTTGGCTTCTGGCCACTGGTCAAGGCAGGTTCGGGGGACGTTGGCCTGAGGTTGGACCAGTTGGCCGCTAGTTAGAGTATCATGCTGGGCTTCAGTCAAGAGTCTTCAGAGACGTACACTCTAGCGCTAGGCCCAGACAACTCAGTATGTGTATACCTAACTGAGGTCTCATCTTGAACAGGCATCCGTGAACCGGATCGTTTGGTAAACGCGGAAGGTTTCACGGGGTAAGGACCTGGAATAGTTGAAAATCCTATTTTTCCCTATCCCTAGGCGCCTCTTGGTCGCTATCGCGGGTCGATTCATACTCTTGGGAAGAGCTGATCACTCTGACTAGAGGAGTGTGGATTGAGCGGCAATAGTTACCTTCTTGTAGTTTTAATACCCTGATCGGGTCATTAATAAGGATTTGTTTGGATGAATTTTTCAGATCCAGGTAGTCAAAGCCGAGGACGGTTTGTGTGGTCAGGAGAGGCCGAATGTGGGAGTACTTTTCCACTCTCGAAAATTTTGCGTCAACCACCGTACTCTTTGGGCCATAAAATCCCTTCCCCGGCATTCAAGAGGTTCATGACGTCACGGGACCCCAAGAACAACGCTAAGTGTTAGCAAAGGCTAACACCCTCAAGAGTCAAGCGGCACGAGGCAGATTTTCCTCAGCCTCTGAGATACACACATCTACTGGTTACTACACTTATCATATTTTCCTTTACTTAACGTATCGTATTATTGTAACCGCGGAGTACCATCTTGACATTAATACTTATACACGAACTCAATCTATTGTATCGTTTTACTGATAACTATATTCTACGGGATTGATTAATTATTGTGAAACTTTATTAACTTTATTCGAATATTGTAAAGAGTATAGTTATAACTTGAATAAATTATTAAACTAAAGAAATAGACTACTACAAATAATATCAGTGTATTATTTATTCACGATTTCTGAAAAGTCACTATTAAATTAGTGAACATTGGAGTCATTAATACAATCAGTGACAAAATCACTGACAACCGAGTCGAAACAACTGCGTAATTAGTGAATTCTAAAACCACTAGTAGAATTAGTGACAAAGTAACTGCTAATTGATAAAAAAGACTTTTGAATTAGTGAAATTTAAAATTACTAATTGAGGTAGTGAAAAGTCCACTGATTAATGTAGTAAAATCACTAATTTTACAGTGAAAAAATTTTCACTACCTGAATTAGTGAAAATTTCACTAATTTTATTTTAGAGAGTATGAATACTTATTAGCAATAATCTTTTTTTGGTATATATGGGTAAGGATTGTAAATTTTTTCTTAGTTTGGTAATGAAATCTTTGGTAAATAATATTAGTTCATTATTAGTCCTGTATTCTACTCCGTAACAGTTTTTAAGTTTTTTAAAACTTAGTGTACATAAAATTGTAACTATAAAAATGAATATAATTTTTATGCGATAAAAAATATAATGCTTTTATTCTAAAAAGTTAAACATAAATAAAAATAATAAATGTAATGGTTTAAAAAGAAAAAGTTGCAGTTATTATCCGTAACATATGTTTTAAAAAGGGAACACGAAACATGCCACCTGTTCTAAAAGAGTAGAGTACGAATAGGTCGAGAATACGATTCATTTGATGAGCGATATGTTTTGACGGGAAAGCCAAGTATAACCAACGAGGCTCTGTATATCTTTGCCGTGTCAAATTACATCACAATAGATTGTATAAGCCACTATGAGTAGGATGGAAGGAACGAAATGGAATAGAAGGGTGTAGTAAGCAATGCCCCCTCAAGCTCCTTCCACTTGTTATACAAAAACATAATTACTTCAAATCCCACTCTATGAAAGTTTTATCACGGTTATATTAAGTCTATGTGTGTACTATATAATACACAGCACTAGTTATTCAGAATTTACGAACTACTATTTCAAACTGGTACTCTCCACGCAGTCCATTAGACAACTACGATAATTAATATTTGCCCGGGTAAACAGTCAATCCTTATGTTATAGAAGATATTATATTATAGGTAGATTACTTTGAATACGTAGAATACACAGGAAGTCCAAATGACGCCTTACTGATAATCTTTTATACTAAATTAAAACGTCATTTTATTTATTATATGTATGAGATGATTACATTTTAATTATTGATCTGTTTGTCCTCGAAATTACTTTTTTTAAATAAATAACATAATCATTCAAAGGAAATTTTTTGGACTTTACTATTTATTATTTCAATCAGGTAGTTAATGTTATATTCAAAATCAGCTATTGTAAATTATTATTATTATAAATAATAATTTCAAAGATTTTATGAAATCCATAAAATTATAATAAATATAAAATTTAATTATAAACGGAAAATCTTGATATTGAAAGCTATAAACGAAGTAATACTAGTAACAAATTGCATTGCAACAATTGTTTGTTTTGAATGATGCATCGGTGAATATTCAATTTGAAAACAGTATAAAGAATAATAACAAATTTTTCAATTATTTTAAGTGTCCAAACGTGGAGTTTCAAGAAATTGTAAGTCAAATTTACAAGGTAAATATTAGAACAACAAAGTAATAATATTTATACTCTTTAAAGTACCTTTCAGCCTAGATCCGGATCATATTTTCAGTTGTAATTTTCATTAAACCTTGAAAATTATTTTTGTACCACTAGCAATGAAACTTGACATTTGAACATCAGTTTATTCAGTTAAACTAAAACAATTTCAGATTGATGCCATTGTTTTCTTCCCAAGGGAAGAAACTCGACGGTAGAACCATTTTCTGATTTGTCAGAATTGTGTGTGTTTATTGTTAACCTCTAAATACTCATCAAATTGACAGTTTAAAAACATCAAATTTTAATACAATCGATACGAAATAGTATATTACACACCTAGGGAAGTAAAGTAAGAAATGTCTCAGATCACATGTAATTGTCGGCCGAGGCGAAGCCGAGGTTGACAAACATGTGATCTGAGGCTTTTTTATTTACTTCCCGTGGAGTGTATACTATTTTTTTGCTCGGCGAAGGCAGGAAGCGGCACTTTCGTTTAGCGCAGCGGGCCGAAAGTTGACGCTTTCTGCCCGTCGAGCAAAAAAATATTATAACGTATACACTGAAAAAAAAGTTTAAGACTTATGGGTATACTCTTTTTTAATGAATTGGTATTGCGAATATGATATAAAAAAGTTTAAGTATTATCGCAATACTCTGTTTAAGTGAGTGACTTATATTTTCCGTACGATACTATTGCACGTTCAGAGAGTATAGTAAAAAAAGTTCCCGCGTAAGACTCAGCGCGTACTTCGCTTCTTTCTTCCCCGTATTTATACTTTTAACCTAAACATCGTTTTTAAGAGCATAAATAAAAATATTTATATAATTAACATTAAAAATAATCATTTATGGATCTGTGGGTAAAAAATAAATTGACTGAGTGGAATTAATCCTCCTATCATCAAGTGTATGAAGGTATTACCTTACATATATGTAAGGTATAATATAAAATTACATATATGTCATTTTATAATATTGTAAAATTTAAACACATTGTCAACCGAGGTTAACCTTTATTACAATAATTGTAACATCCTAACATTAGTGTTTAATCATTATTTTTTAATAAATAAAATTAAAAAAATTAAATATATAAATTAATAAAAAATAAAAAAAAATTGACATATTTAGGTGTATTGTGGTTATGAGTTTTGCGGTGGCGCTCAAAGTCGGTTTAAGTGTATGACTTAATTAAACGAGTTTCAGTGTAGCGCTTAAAAATATTGCGTTGAGACTCAAATATTGTTTAAGTATATTCGCAATACCAAGTATTGTAATATCACTGAAATTTATTAGTGTGAGACTCATACTTTTTTTTCAGTGTATGATGTAAGAGACCAAATTCTAGGACGATACCTAATACCCGAACGTATTGTGTGGTACTACCTTAAGCTCTCAAAAAGTGAATAAAATAAGTTATTAATTCGTTTTTTTCATGTTTATAGAGAAATAGAATGGGAATTTTCAATAAAAATTTCTTAGAGCTCGAAAAAATTCATCTGTAATATTCATAAAATTTTATTACTCTATTAATTACGGTGCTTATCTATTGGTCCTCGAGAATAAGCCGGTATTACCCAATATCGGGACATTCAGTCATGTTTACTCTATTAACTGACAAATAAGGTGTATTTTATTGAGTGACTGAATCAAGTATAACAAACATGTTTTTTGAGATATAATATTTAATTCAGCAACAATGTTGTAGAAAATGTATCAAAGATACATGAACCTTAACTTAAACAATAAAAATAAATTATCTGGGTTAAACATTTTTCCTCTATTTTTTATTTTAATAGTGTGAGGCACGGAATGAAACACGATTTCAAACGAGGGCGATGACAGACCTCATCAGAAATCGGCTTTTGTTTCACTTCATATTACACAATATACCGTGTTGCCGTATTTTATAAATTGAATTTTGAAAAAATTGTTCAAAAACCGAAAAATTAAATTAAAAAAAAAAAAAAAATTTCTTATTTTATTTATATGAAAATTAAGTTTTTTAATGAGCTAAGCTCCCAATTAACTCAGAATTTTTTTTCTACCGGAAATATATCTCCTCCAATAAATTATCAATTTTTCATGTAGGAGAGAAAAAAAATGTAGCTCAAAAAATAAAAGACCCTAATGTAACCCGTATAATAATCGGACTTGGGTCATTATTGCCGACGTTACGTGAGGTTTTCAGTCTTTGGTATGTCTCTCACAACGAATAAAGTTTGAAAAAAGACAGAAACAAAAAAAAAATAGCAAGAAAAATTTCTAGAGAAGGAAAGAGATAGGTACTACCCATGTAAGCTATTGAATCACTGGATTACCACGCGCGAAAGCTAAGTCTAGAATTTCCACTTGTGGATGAGTTTCGCGTCCGCCCATTTGTAACTTCGCTCACCCGGCAAAGTAGGTATAACAATTCAGCCCTCTCCTCTCAACATTCGAATATATACCCCATGTCGTTTCATCCCCTCCAAATTCTGCAGCATCCCTTGCTGCAGAGATTTCCTCTTTCTCTACTCGACATCGCAAATACATCTCTTTACTCTAGCGTTCTCACTCTTTTAATCTATCTTTGTTTCTCTGGTATTCTGTCTACCTCTCGAGCAACCCCCCGGGGCCGCTCAATTGTTTCAGCCCCGTTGATCCAATAAAGGATTATGGCGAAACAATTGTAGCGTGCGCACCAGGATAGATTTTACGTAAACGATAAAAGTTTCTCGGGCGTCTGCATCATTCGACGTTTTTTATTGTATTTTTTTTCTTTTTGCCTATCGGTGCAGATATTTTGGATGTCTATATTTATATACTCAGCTATGTGTTATATATGTACCTATATATAAAATACATAAAACATATCTGCCGAGTAGTACAAATATCAAGTTAAATTTCCCGGTTGAAAAACTCAATTTTGTCGGCATTGTATCTGTAAAATAGTAGAGATCGTGAATTAGTTACAATGACGCGGTAGTGGTCTACCGACCAACTGGAAATACACATTTTTCAATAGTATTTTTCATCCTTTTATATCAAAATGATATCATTCATTTTTTATATTAATTCCAAGAGGGACCTTCAATATGTGATTGATGAATTTAATACCATTCGTTATAAAAATTAAATTTTATTTGTTAAACCAAAAAGTTTACATTTTCTTGTTTTACTAGAGCAAGTTTAATAATTAAATTTTTAATGACAATTACTCATAAATTTAGATGATATAACTTTATATTAATATAAAGTGGTCGAAATAAAAAATTTAATCCGTGTGCTCAATTATAATTATTTAATCAATTTTTTGGTATGCTTACACAGGAAAAAAATTTACTTGAATCAAGTAAATAAATTTGAAAAACTTGATCTTCTTGATGTGAGTAAAAAAGTTATTAAACTAAGAAATTTTTCTTGATTTAAGTAAATTTGACTTGATTCAAGAATTTTTCTAGTGATTCAAGTTAATTTTTTTTTAGTGTATAATTGTATTTTAAATAGTTGATAAAAAATTTTATAATCCACATAGAATTTAATTTAAACCACCAAGTAGACCTCTCTTGTAGAGCGGAAATATTTTAATATACAATCGTATTAGTCATATCAATCCACTTGAATAAACTCATTCTATTATTTTCATTTCATTACTATTGGAAAATATTAATTGTACTCTAAGGATTATTGTGATATTTATATTCAAAATGATTAAGCTTCTTCAATTATAATTATTTCAGTTTATCGAGCTTTTGGTTATGTTTTTCATTATATAGTATATAGTATATTAGTTACAATAATTAATACTAGCTGTTACCCGCCCGTTCCGCTGGGCACTTTATAGAATTGTATTTTGAGATCTAGATTTGAAATTTAATTGAAGTATTGTTTTGATTCGCACAGATTCCAAATTATATCGGATTGACCTGTACTTTTTAACTATGTCATCTTTCTAGCTAATATCCATTGTAACTTTCAATGTGCAATCTTTATAATGATTTCATATACATTTCAAAAATGAATAATAATTGACACGAAGAAAAAAATTTGAAATGAGCATTGAATGTTTCAGTTAAAGTAATTGCAGGTCTCATAAGTGAAGTTACAATCTGCCTATAGCTTAAAGTGCGACGAATTTTGCCGTTAATTAAAATTTTTTTCCGTTACATCAATTTTTCATAGAAAATTATTTGTACATGTTTTTTGAGAATTCTCTTAAAATGAGTAGCCAAATTTCTTTTTCACATCTCAAGTGTTTGGAAAATGTATTCATTTTAATCTGTTACATTCCCGCGATCCCGTAATATGAACAATTCACCGGTTATGTGATCATCAAAAATAAAATGTATGCAAAATACTTAGTTCGTTGACTATATAGCTACATGTAAAGTTAAATTTTGGAAACCTTACAATGACTTTTTCGTCGCTGCCAAAGAGACGATTGTTGTAAGAAAATACAATGATTAAGAAAGGAAAATATTTTAATCCGTTGACCTTGGAGGCCATACCTGTAATTACCCGTTTCTCTTGAGATTCTATCAAATTTTATATTTGTACACGGAGAAAATTTTATAGTAGAGTTTACTATCTAGTTATGATAAAATCTATTAACTGAATTCGATAGTAGTAAATATTATTTAAATAATTATGTAAACCATCTGAATTGTAGTAGTTACCATCCTGATGGTAACTACTACTATTATGATGGTAATCAGTAATAATAGCTATTATTATTTTAACTAGTTACTACTATTATCAAAATCGTAATTTCTAATATAACCTGATGGTTACAGTTACCATCAGTAATAATAATAGCTACTATCTAAGCTAGTAAAAAATATTAAAAAAATTAAAACTTTGCGTTAGCGTGAATGCATTTCTGAATGAACTAAAAGCAGTTGTAGCGCAGTGTAGTACACAAAAAATCGGGATTAAATTCGGATTGAATGTATGTTTAAATTTTTGTTTGTCTGACACAAGTTTCAACGCCAAATTTTTCAAAAAAAATTTGAAATTCCCAAAGAAATCAAAATTTTCAATAAAATTCAAATTTCAAAAAAAAAGTTTTAATCTTACAAAAAATTTTTAAAAAACATAATTTTCAAAAAATCTAAGATTTTCAAAAAAAAATGTTGAATACAATGAAGCTTTAAACTAATTATTAATCATAATTATCTAATTATTTAAATTAAATTTTTCCCTTTAACAATTGCAATTAAAGAGAGCATACTCTTTGCTCCAGTTGATGGTATCGTATTTTGAAATGCACCGAATCAGCTTGACTACATGTAATTTTTCTTCTGCATTGAATTAAATGATATTCTTAAAGCTAGTAGATGAAATAAACTCATTGACCTGTTCAAGTTATGCATTCTGTTGAAGAAATTCAATGCACAAATTATCAAAACTAGCAAGCTGCAGTCTCTATGTGACTGCCAAGAATTGCGAACTATAATAAATAAAATTTTGCTTAATTGTATAATGATTTTCGTTAAAGTGTACTTTACTTTCTTAACTATCGACATTTATAAAGATATAAGCTCATCCAGATATTACAATCATAACGAGCTTTCATTTGAGTACCCACTTGCATTTTTGATATATTTTTCATATATACATATATATAATATATATAAATATATAAAAAATTCATGTGGGTACTCAAATGAAAGGTCTCGATGAGTGTAATGTCAGGGTGAGCTTATATCTTTAAAAATGTCAATGGTTTACAAGATACAATGTCATTTCTTAACTATTGACATTTTAAAAGATATAAGCTCATTCCGATGTTACACTTATCAAGAGCTTTTATTTGAGTACCCACATGCATTTTTATATATTTTTCATATATATATATATATGAAAAATTGATGTGGGTACTCAAATGAAAGATCTCGATGAGTATAATGTTGGAGTGAGCTTATATCTGTAAAAATGTCAATAATTCACAAGATATAAGATCATTTATTGATTATGAATCTAGAGATAGAGTTTTTTTCTCTCAATGATATTCTCTTAATAATATAGATTATAGGATAACAATTAATTCAATCATAATGGAACCATCAAATAATGTTTCATTATTTTATCTTGTGAAAAAATATTAATAATTGATAATAATAAGATTTTTTTAGTAACCCAAATCTTGGATGATTGTTATTTTGATAATCATAGTCAATCATTCAAAATAATCAATAACAGCTCTAATATTTGGAAATTTTTATCATATATGGATTTAAACGATTGTGTTATTATTTGTTTTAATATTTTAAAAGAAAAAATGTTCATAACTAAAATATGGATGCAAATAAAGAATTAAATAAAATAAATTTATATTATTTTTTCTTTCAGAATTTTTACAATCTGAGATGGTTACAGTTACCATCTTCGATTATAGCAGTTATAATTTTCAATAATTGCAGCTAGTTAAAATTGCAGTTTTATTTTGTCTTGTTCTACGTTTACTAGTTTGATGTTCAGTAAAAGGAAGTATACTTTGCGGCGAAATGTTGAAGCTGTCAATCTTTCTTTTTTTTTCTGGTTCTACATCTGAAGAAGAAGTATCAACAGTTAAAGCTTCGCGAAAAAATTGTCGCTTGTACTCATCAGCAGTAGTTTTTGAAGAGTGAGCGACAATTTCTTCTTCCGATTCAATTTCTCCATGATGAGCTTGAATTTGAGAATTGCTTTGTCCCATCTGATCCGTCAAGACAGAAATTGAGTTTATTCGTCGACTAAGGTATTGCAATTCGGGTCCATCAATGTTATCATCATCATCATCACCATTATTAACATCATATCATCAACATAAGCATCACCATCATCTACATTAGCATCGTTAATATCTTCACCATTTTCCAAATCGTCATTACTATTGAGATTAGTGCTATTATCACCACCACCATCATCATCATCATCATCATCATCATCATCAGTAGTAGTAGTCGTAGTATTAGTAGTAGTCGAAACACTTGATGAATTTTTAGGGCTCATAACACCAGATGCTACAAAATCATCATCACCGTAGACTGATCTATTAAAAGGCCACATTCCAGTTTTTTTGAATTCATTCTTTATTGTTTCCGGATTGGCTGCAGATTTGAAAGATGCATTGTAGATTTGTGGAATATCATTAGCTGTTACAACACGACCTGGGTGCTCCCTGAGCCACTTCTTTACTTCTTCGGAGTAAGCCATCGAAGTTGGACGCATGACGCTTACGTCAAGAGGCTGAAGTCGATGAGTAGTGTGTGGTGGTAAACATAAGATGATCACATGATTTTCCCTAGCATATTCCACAACTTCTAAATTTTACGTGTGAGTCATGTAGCCATCTAATATTAACAAGACAGGTTTTTTTTTTGTTGGTTTGACATTGTCAATAAACCAAACAAACTAATTAAAAAATATTTCACGAGTCACCCAACCACTCGAGTGGCATTGAGCCCAACAATTATCAGGAAGAATTCGGGACGAATTAGGAGGTAATTTCTGACGAGGAAGTACAAATAGCAAAGGTAAATAATTTCCTGCAGCTGATACACATATTTCCACAGTAACCAGTTGCCCTCGTTCAGCAGAAATTAACACTCCAACTTGTTTTTTGCCCTTCTTAGCAATAATCTTTGGTTGATGCTTAGGCACTGTTATTACCCCGGTTTCATCTACATTGAAAATTTTTTCAGGTGTTAAATTATATTTAATTATAATTGATTCTAATAAATTATAGAAATTATTGGTTGCAATTTTATTGAAATCAAGAGCGCGATATTTTGACATTGCTTGTGGCTTGCGGATTGTTAAATCTTTCGCATGACGCTTTAGAAAGGCCTGACACCAGTCATATCCAGCCATGCCATGCTGAAAAGGATGCTCAATAAAATTTTTTTCAACTAATTGGTATACAAGTGTACGTAATTCTTTTGTCGTCAAGCCACACAAGCGTTTTTATTGTTCTTTCAAATAATCTACCAAAATTTTCTCTTGATTGGGACTAAAAACGGGCTGAAATCTTCCTAAGCCTACAATTAACACAATAAAATACAAATAAATTAAAAAATACATTGAATAAAAAAGATACTTCAAGAACAAAAGGAATTTGTTTTCATTACCTTTTTCAATGCTATGTTCTAAATTTGAATTAATTTGATAAACTTTAATTCGACGTTGTAAAGATGATCGGGGAACATTGTAAGCTCTGGAAGCAGCTTTTAGACCCGAACGTCCACTGACAACATCTGTGATTGCTTTTTCCATTGATATTTGATTCCATGACTGTTGTCTACTTTTTTTTTTTATAATTCCACACCATATTCAATAAATAACTATCATTTGTTTTTTTTTATTTTATGAATTAAAGCTGAATTTGCACCCCGTTTTTTTATTGTTTACCAAATAATGTCAACAAAACATAAATGAGGCTAAGCAGCTAACGCGCATGTGTGATAGAATCCAATCAGAGCGTATGTGCTCCCGATTGAGAAATGTTGAGAGGTTGTAAAGAGGTGCGAAAAAAGAATTTTTTAAATTTTATATAATTAATTGTCAAAATAAATTACAGAATAAAAAATATCAATTACGAAATTTTTTTGGAGGGCCCACTTTGCCCCTAATTTTCAAATTTTTAATTTTAATGGACGTAGCATTGTGAAGTAAAATTAAGTATCGAGGATTCAAAAAAAAGTAAACGGGTAAAAAAAATTAATTATATTATGATTATTTCCCTTAAGGGGCCCACTTTGCCCCCTCCTCCCCTATCACCTCCGCACTCCTGTGTGAGAGAGAAATTTCGTAAGATCCTATTTGAGATGATTTTTACATTCTAAATAAAAGATTCCAACAAAACTTCGAGTCCATAGAAACTATTGTTTTGAAAAGAGAGATTTTTATGAACTTGACATACACGAAAATTCCCACTAAATTTGGAGTCTGTAGAAGTTACAGTTTGGAAATTAAAATTTTAGATTCTAACACCCACCCCCGCAATTCCTATCAGAAGTAAACTTTGTTGAAATCCATTTTGAAATGATCTCTACAGGAAAAATCAAAGATTGCTATCAAATTTAGAGTTTTTAGAAGCTATATTTTGGAAATTAACATTTTTTATTGTTTTTCATTTTTAATACCCACCCCCACAACCCTCTGTGGGGTGAAATATCGTAAAGTTCGTTCATATATTATTTCTACATCTCTTATAGAAGAATCCTATCAAATTTGGAGTTGATAGGAGCTATAGTTTAAAAACGGAAATTTTTCATTGTTAACGCCCCTGCAAACCCCTTTGGGGAAGGAATTTCTTAAAATCCGTTCTTAGCTGACCTCTACATGGCAAAAGTAGAGAAATGTCAAGTTTCTAGGTCTGATGGTTCTCGAGATATCGTGATGAGGACTTTATAGATAGGAATCTCTTATAATAATATAGATTTAACGAATAATAGTAATAATATAATAACTATGTTCACAGGAATTCAGGACAAAATAAAAATTCAAACCATCAATTTGATCTATGTTGTACGTTTCGTCCTTTATTAGGACTTCATCAGCAACTTAATCATTATGGTTTACAATCTATTATATGCTATTATATAAAACGTAAGAACCATTGGTAATAGTGTTATAATGAATCCAATGTCAATTAACATTATTTTTAAAAACATAAACAGACAAGTTATTTAACAAAATTATTACTAAATGTATCAACATCAATATTAACTGTAATACTGATTAATAGTAATAATAATAATTGTTTGACTTAAAACAATTAAATTTTGAAGACACTTAAGTACGTCTTAGTGAAAAGCCTTGAAAGTATAAGTAGAGAAACTTTTAATTTTGTCCGACTGCATTTAGAGAAGTGCTGTGTAAATGGAAAGCTTCAAAACAAAGTTCTAGTAATAATCCGATTGTTCGTCATATGTTAAGATTTTTAACTTAAAAAGGATTAATTTAATTCAATCATATATTTTCCAAAAGTTTTAATTATTCTAAAATGATATATAACCGTATTAGTTCAACTTACGGCAACTATGCAGATTTTAGACTACTCATGTGATATTATAATAGCTTCGTATACAAAGCAATAGAGAGTGCTTTACTATCGAAAAATTTTTAACTTCCCGCTAAGAAAATGGAAGATTTTCAAAAATCGGGAAGTTACTGTTCTCACCCCGTTTTTCGAAAATCGAGTTTTCATCGGATCTCGACGTTTTGAGGTCCTAAGAAGCTTCCCTGACTATTCCCGCGATGGTGTCTGTATGTATGTATGTATGTGTGTGTGTGTGTGTGTGTGTGTGTGTTTTTTTTTTTTTTTTTTTTTTTAGGGGGGGAATCCTTTTTGCGGATTCCAGGCATAGCTGTTTGGCCTGGATATGTGACGACTCGACGCAGCGTCATACTAAAACTCGACGCTAACGCCCCTACTCACTAAACCCTAAACCCCTTTTCTTCTTTCCTCTAATCCCTCATGGAAACCGCCGTCAAGCATTACTTCGTGAAGGGAGAAACTAGCTACTGCTCTTCCTTCTGGTGGCTAATGTGTTAACTTCCTTCCTTCTGTCTTCTGGTATTTGCTCTTCTTCTTTCGGTGGAACGCAAGTCTTTAAGGACTTCTGTTGCAAACATGTTGGTAGCGTTCCAGGCAGCTTCTGACGACAACATTGCTTCCATTAGTGAATCTGGATGCATTCTTTGGTTCAGGATCCTCTCCAACTTTTCACGTTATGGTTCGAAACGAGGACATACAAAGAAGACGTGCTCCGCATCTTCATCAACTCCTGGGTAGGACGGGCACTCCGAAGAATCATCGTGCTTAAAGTGGTGCAGATACTCTCGGAAACACCCGTATCCCGACAACATCTGTGTGAGATAGTAACTGACCTCGCCGTGATTCCGGTTAAGCCAAATGTCGATCCGAGGTATGAGGCGGTGCGTCCACCTACCCTTCTCTGCAGCATCCCATTGTAGTTGCCATCGGCCTATGCTGTTTTGCCGTTCTTCAATTCTAAGTTCTTCAGGGCTCAGTGTAGTTGACCTTTTTCGTTGGTAAAGGGCCCGTCTTTCCTCTGCTAGAACTCTAAGAGGTAGTGTTCCGGCAATGACGCACACTGCTTCTTCTGATATTGTGCGGAAGGCACTAGCTATTCGTAGGGCATGTGTGTGTGTGTGTATGTATGTATGTATGTATGTATGTATGTATGTATGTATGTATGTATGTATGTATGTATGTATGTATGTATGTATGTATGTATGTAAACCTCTCATAACTTTTGAACGGCTGGGACGATTATATAAATATAATTAAAAAAAAAATATGTGTGTGTACCAGAGTACACAGGTAAGAAGTGAAACTTCTTTATGACATATCATTTTTTTGCTACTTACAACTTCACAGAAATTGGGTCGATGAGGCTTAAGAAAAAAAAATTTTTCCGTATTAAATGAAAGTTATTTTAGTATTATAGGCATACATACAAATAATATGAGTAATTTATTTTATCATTGCTCTTATTATAATTACACCGGCACACAAAAAAAAAAAAGTTGTCTGTACTTGGGACGCGCCACATATATTCCCATGTAATTTGACCCGCTGAACCCGAATTTGAGGTCCGTTTGGCCCCTACACCCTAGGATTTTGAGAAAACTGTAAAAAACCGAAAAAAAACGGGAAAATTGGGGGTTTTGGTGATTGAAAAATTTTTTTAGATTCTAACTATGCATGATTTTCATGTATTTCGATCTGCTTTATACTTATCTGAAGTGTACTCAGACCAGCAGCCATTAAAAGTCTAAGTAAATCCCGAAAAACCCATGAAAATTGCGAAAAAAAACAAAATATTCCCAATATTGTGATAAAAATGTATTGAGCTAAATATATGATGATTTTCATGTAGGTTTATCGACGACATATAAATCTCCAACTTTTATAACTCAGACGTCTCGAAAACATCAAACAAATGTGCAAAAACCCCGAAAATTGGAAAAAATCAAATGTAATATAATAAAAATCGAGTTATTATTCAAAATAAATAAAAAAAAATCATATCATTCGATCTGTGGTGCATAAAAAAAAAGTATTTCGTCCTAAGACTTAAAAAAAATTAATTTTTTCGGAAAATATCATCAAAACCCTTTGGATTTGAATTTTAATTCGTTCTCCGCTTATATCTCACCCTTTTATCTTCAAACGTCCTGCATAAAGGGTTTCTCTTTCGTTTCCTCTCTTCTTTCGGGTAAAATCTCTTCAGAGTCCAACAATGATCTGCCATCATATTTACATCCCACGTTCCTTGATATCGTTTTTCCATCACACTAATGTCTTGATGGAATCTCTCACCTTGCTCTTCACTAAAATCACCAAGATTTTCAGGAAAGTGTGAAAGATGAGAATGTAAATAGTGCAATTTTGTATTCATTAAGCAACCTAAAGTATTATAGTTGTATAACAACTCGTCAACTAAAGTTGCGTAGTTATCACTTTTCGTATTCCCTAAAATTGCTGTGATACTTCCTTAAAACTTCCCCAAGCTGCTCTCTCAATCTCGTTCATCTCATATTCAAGATTAGCATCCTGGAATAGAGTCCGAATTTGGGGTCCATCAAAAATTCCTTCTTTTTAATTTAGCGTCACTTATAGCTGGAAATTTTTCGCCCAAGTACTTAAAACAGTTTCCATCTTTATCCAGAGCTTTGACAAATTGCTTCATAAGGCCAAGCTTGATATGAAGTGGGGGCAGCAAGTACTTGGAAGGATCAATTAGAGATTGTCGCGTAACATTGTGAGAACCAGGATTCAAATTTGTTCTTGTTGGCCATTCTTTTTGAATGTAATGATTCTTTCGGTCTCGGCTATCCCACAAACATAAGAAGCAGGGGTACTTTGTGAACCCTGATTGTTGGCCTAGCAATATTGTTGCAATTTTCAGATCACCACAAACCTTCCATTGATGTTCTGAATAGTTTATTTTATCTAATACAACCTGTAAATTGTCATAAGTCTCCTTTAGTTTAGTCGAATGAGCTACTGGAATCGGTGCCAATAAGTTTCCATTATGAAGAAGCACAGCTTTAAGACTTCGCCTAGAGGAGTCAATAGCGAGCCTCCATTCTTCGTCTTTGTAAGTGTTTGGCTTCAACTCATCGATCAGTCCTTTTACATCTGAACAGTACACAAATGAATTTTCGCTGTCTTTTGTAAAATACTTCCGGAACTCTTTTTCCCTATCACGATAAAAATAAGCTGTTGTATTTTTAGCTAATAAATTTTTTTCCTTAAAGCTGAGGCTAAATGTTCAGCTTTTACCTTAGATAGTCCTAAGTCTCGTACAAGGTCATTCAATTCAAGTTGATCGAAGACTTCAGGGTCTTTACTTCTAGGAACACCACTCGGGATGTATTCTTCATCCTCAGAATGGATCTCTTCGGGTTCAGGATCGATTTCTTCAAAGTTATCTTCAACTTCCATCTCTTCATGTTCATTCACTGGTTCAGGAGCTGCAGGTTCTTCGACATTCAAAACTTTTTCTGCTGGCACAACTGATGTTACGTTGGCATATTGAATTTTATGTTTGGTTGTCGAAGAAAACCTGAAACTTCCGTCGTGCAAAAATAGCAGTTTTTTTTTGACTCGTTGGTGCAGACCAAATCACAGGTTTTGAAAATTTCAAGCACTGTTTACTTTTCGTCTGCTCCCAACGAGTAAGCATCGTGTGACACCGATTGCAAAGTGAATGTGGTACCCAAGTTGCTTCCCAGTTCGTAATCTGGATACCGAAGCAGGTTTCGTAGACATTTTTCAATTTGTTTGAAAAAGATCTACGACTTTTCGTTACTTCAAATTCTCCACATATGTAACAGAAGCAATTGGAGTTTTTGTTACATATGTGAGAGACACTTCTTGTCATATTAAACGCTTCAGAAGCCAAGTCACCCACTAATGAAGAGCTGCAGTCACTTGATGACGACGCCTGCGAGCCTGCTTTCTCACTCTGACCAGACGCCGATACTGGGATTCCGGGTCCCTGCATCGTAAAACACTTATTACTTGTGCCTGCCATGACGGCATTCAAGCCGTTAACCCAGGGACTATGCCAGACGGTCCTGTTGCCCGCCGTCACCACGTGGAGGTGCCCTGGTTACAGGCACAAGCATTTAAGCAAGAAATCGATTCTGAGCCCAAAAAGTTCCTAGAAGTGAAAACCCTGAAACATCAGCTTAAAGAAAAAAATTTATTAACTAAAAATACAACAGCTTATTTTTATCGTGATAGGGAAAAAATCTGATAACATTTTTAAAACGGCGAAAATTCATTAGTGGACTGTTCAGATGTAAGAAGTTTGATTGATGAGTTAAAGCCGAACACTTTCAGGACGAGGAGTGAAAGTTTTCATTGCTTTGTCTAAGCGAAGTCTCAAAGCACCGACTCCAGTAGCTCATTTGACCAAAAATCATTGAAAAGTTTGTGGTGATCTGAAAATTGCTACACTAGTTAAGCCAACAATCTGGTTCACAATATATCCCTTCTTGTATGTTTGTAGGATAGTCACGATCGGAAAATTCCCTACAGTAGAAAAGAACGGCCAACAAGAAAGAATTTGAATCATGGTTCTCACAACGTTATGCGAGAATCTCTCATTAATCCTTACAAGTACTTGCTGCCACCACTTTATATCAAGCTTGACCTTATGAAGCATTTTGTCAAAGCTCTCGATAAAAATGGCAACTGTGTTAAGTACTTGGACGAAAAATTTCCAGCTATAAGTGACAATAAATTGAAAGAAGGAATTTTTTATGTACCCCAAATTCGGACTCAATTCCAGGATGCTAATCTTGAGTATGAGATGCACAAGATTGAGAGAGCAGCTTGGGGAAGTTTTAAGGAAGTATCTCGAAATTTTTAGGGAATGTGAATACAAAATTGCACTATTTACAATCTCATCTTTCACACTTTCCTGAAAATCTTGGTAATTTCAGTGAAGAAAGAGAAGAAACATTCCATCAAAACATGAGTGGATGTCAATATGATGGTAGATCATTGTTGGACTCTGAAGAGAGATTTACCCGAAGAAGAGAGGAAACGAAAGAGAAACCCTTTATGCAGGACGTTTGAAGATAAAAGGGTGAGATATAAGCGGAGAACGAATTAAAATTCAAATCCAAAGGGTTTTGATGATATTTTCCGAAAAATTAATTTTTAAGTCTTAAGACGAAATACTTTTTTTTATGCACCACAGATCGAATGATATGATTTTTTATTTATGTTGAATAATAAGTTGATTTTTATTATGTTAGATTTGAGTTTTTTCGGATTTTCGGGGGTTTTTGCACATTTTTTTGATGTTTTCGAGACGTCTGAGTTATAAAAGTTGGAGATTTATATGTCGTCGATAAACCTACATGAAAATCATCATATATTTAGCTCAATACATTTTTTTTATCACAATATTGGGAATTTTTTGTTTTTTTTCGCAATTTTCATGGGTTTTTCGGGATTTACTTAGACTTTTAATGGCTGCTGGTCTGAGTACACTTCAGATAAGTATAAAGCAGATCGAAATACATGAAAATCATGCATAGTTAGAATCTAAAAAAATTTTTCAATCACCAAAACCCCCAATTTTCCCGTTTTTTTTCGGTTTTTTACAGTTTTCTCAAAATCCTAGGGTGTAGGGGCCAAACGGACCTCAAATTCGGGTTCAGCGGGTCAAATTACATGGGAATATATGTGGCGCGTCCCAAGTACAGACAACTTTTTTTTTTTTGTGTGCCGGTGTTATTGTATTTCATCAATTATGATCGCATCATTATTACCATTGTTGTCATTATTTAGATTCTGCCATTATTTAATCTAAAAATTAGTTAATCAGTTTACAAAAATTATATAACGAACTTTAATATTCATATTTCATACCATAACTTAGCAAAAATAATTCAAGGCAGATATTTAATAACTTACTTAATTACGTAAGTTATGAGTAAATAATTTGAATTATTTACTTAAAATAATACAATTATATAACGACAGTTTATCTTGTAGCCATGCCATGGTTTTATAGAATTCAAAATGAATAAACAAATCATTAGAAACGAATAATTAAAAAAGATGTACTGTAGGGTGGGCCAAAAAAAAATTTTAATTTTTTTTTTAAGTTATACTTCTTTTGGCGCGTTAGGCAAAAATGATGAGGGTAAATTTTTACGATGCGCGCGCACACCGTCACGAAAAACCGACACCCTGAAGTTAGCTACGCAACATTTTAGTTTTTTAAAAAAAAGTTACCAACAAAATAAAAATAAGTACATCTACGTATGTTTGCGTGAGAACTGGCAACTGTATTCACGATATTTCATATAAGTATATATTTTTAACTTCCCGCTAAGAAAATTAAAAATTTTTAATAATGGAATGTTATTAAACCTTTCCAGGTTGCCCAGGAAGCCATTCTGATTATTCCCGCCGAGGTGTCCGGCCGTGTGTGTGTGTGTGTGTGTGTGTGTGTGTGTGTGTGTGTGTATGTGTGTGTCAATAAATTTTTGTCGTACGGTTTCTCAAAAACGAATCAACCGATTGAGTTCTACGACACGTTATTCAAGAGGGTCTATCAAAACGTAGATCTGATTAGAATTAAGAGTTAATTCATCAAGCCATTCCGAAGAAATTTAAAAAAAAATTTGAATTTTTATGTTTTTTAAACATAACTCCGAAAAAAACGTGCGAAAAAAACATAACAAAATAACGTATCATAACTATGTATACATTTTTTGTTCTTAAAAAACTGCGTCGAATGCTTTTTTGAAAATAAAAATCGAACGACGCATTCAAAAGTTATAGTTCTTTAAAAATTCATAAAATTTTGTTTTTCGGTATTCTTCTATGATATCTTCGAGATCTCTCAACCAATCAATATAAACCTGTACATTTTCTTATTGTGCTTCAAAAACTGGGTCGAATGATTTTTTAAAAAAGAAAATCGAACAACACATTTAAAAGTTATCGGTGATCAATAACTACATTTTGAGCTCGAAGAGCTCAAAATTTGAAAAACTGTGCTTTGAGCTTGAAAAGTGCAAATATTAATCAAAAAACACATTTTTAGGTGCTTGAAATGCAAACTTAGCAGGAAGTTCTAGGGTTGGCCTGCACGGTCAACCGATTTTCAGATTTCTTTAATTACAGTGAAAACCGTTTATAACGACATTGAAGGGACCTCCTGTTAAGTTAATGGTCGTTATAGCCGACAGTCGTTATAAGTAAAAATTAGCAATGCATAGATTATATTCGAAAACAAAAATGCACGGATTAAATTAAAAAACAATACTTGATGAAAGTTTATTTAACATTTATTAAACTACACATAAATTAATTTATTCAACACTTTAATAAAATGGTTTTTAATAAAACCACGTATAAATTTCAATACTACATTTAATAATATTTTTTTTTTTTTTTTTAACCCCGCTTTTCAGACTTCTGTCTCGATGGGGGTCCGGCCGAGACCGGAAGGGGACTCCAGGCTGATCGGTACATTAAGTTTTGGCAGAATAAGTTTTGGCGGTATTACATACATTTTCAGCCTGGAGAGTAATGCGGCGATGGGCCGACTTTGGGGAAACTGCACGCATTTGCCTGTGCCCCACCGGTAGCACAGGGCTTGGGGAAACCATCGAAAAACCCAAACCTGTACAGCCCGGCGTGAGTTACGAGCACCGATGTTCACTGAAAATTAAATTTCAGCTCACACCGGGATTCGAACCCACGCCTCACCAGTCCCAAGCAAGCATGACAAGCATTATACCGCTTAGCCATGGGACTGGCTACATTTAATAATATAGATTTAATAACATAATTATTTTTGAAAATAATCAGTTACTTTGTCGGAGAATTATTTTAAGATTGTAACAAAATTGTTTTCTACAACTTGTAAGACCATTAAGGTAGTTCTTTCCCAACCTATAGTTTATGCTACTGCTGTCTTTGTCACTCGCTAGTGTCGCCTCTTTTACGGGCTATTGGTCACTTACTTCCACGCATGACTTTATTTGTTTACTTTACTAGTTTATCAATGATTTCTCAAAAAGTACATGGTAGGGAATTCCAGAATTTTGTAGGGTAATTATACATGTATTAATCTAAGTAATATTAGTTTTTCGTGAAATTCTTAAAATTTCTTCAATACAAAAATAATAAAACTTTGCGGTTTTCTCTCTCTTCTCCCATACCACCTGTGTAAAAATGTCATTTTCAATTGCAATTATCTTCGGTTAGACGTGGTAAATCGTTTCTAAATTTTAACAGCGTGTGTATTATGTATTTAAATACTTCTATACGGAGTTTGGGAGATTTCTTGAATTTTTTACTTTTTGGGCCCAACTACCTTAACTAAAATGAAAATTGTGATTCTCATTAATTTGAAGCTGCAAAAGAATTTGATGACATCATAAGTATATTCACTGCAAAACGAATGAAAGTATTTATCAGGCGCTATAACTAATGTATTTTACTATGAGTTTACTACTATAAGTACTGTGAATTCGGTTGCTATAAACGATTTGTCGCTATAAGCAATATTGTTATAAGCGGTTTTTGGCTTGAGAATTTTATATGTAATAGAGACGGGACTAAAATATTTCGTCGTAATAACCGACACGTCGCTTTAAGTGAAGTCGCTGTAAACGGTTTTGACTGTATGTAGGAATAATTTTTTTATGGTATTTAAATAAACTTTATTTAACTAGATAATGCGTTATAAAAAAACTGTCAATGTATTAAATACCTTTTTTTCTATTATAAGTGTCGTTTTTTCTACAAACGTAGGATAACACGATAGATGAAATAATTAGAAAGATTTTTATCTTGTTACGTCAAAGAAGTATAACTTCTAACGTGCGTACATAAGTACACACACACTTTTTTTTTTTTTAGCTACTACGAAAATATCGTCCAAGATGACGAAAAAAAAATTCTGGTAAAGTTTTAGCCCTTAATATTAATATTAAGACGTGACTCATTGTGATTTTTAATTTCCCATTTAAATAACATGAGAATTTTTGTTGTTTTTTGTTTGGATTTTTGATGCACTCGAACGAATGAATTTCTCGTAAAAATCAATACATATTCTTGTAGGAAATTTAACGATCTACAAAAAAGGTCTGATATGATTTTTTGCTAAGTTGACTCTTTTAAAAGTTATTCGAGGTTAAAGTCCAACCTCAAATAGTTGAGGATAACCTTTACAATTTCTTATACTCTATCACAAAATAATGACTCAAAAACATAAAATATCTCAGTTTTCGTAACTCTTATCAAGTGTTTTTTGATGAAACAATCAAATTTTTACAAAATATCGATAATCGTAAGAAAAATCGATATTTTTATACCTAATTAAAAAAAAATAACTCGGAACTGTACTTTAGCTGAGTAATGACTTGAAAAAACTAATCATTCCCTGAAAAATTAATGTGCTTTATTTGCACTTGACTATTAAGTAATGTAAAATGTTAAGAATCAAGTTTCAATAGTTTTTCAATTGTAATAAAACAGTTTACTTTATAATTTGCCATTTTTTTATTCTCAAAATGAAACTAAATTTTTAACTTCCCGCTAAGAAAATCGAAGATTTTCAAAAATCGGGAAGTTATGCCTGTATGTATGTGTGTGTGTGTGTGTGTGTGTGTGTGTGTGTGTGTGTGTGTGTGTGTGTGTGTGTGAAAGTATGTGAACCGCTTATAACTTTTGAACGGCTGATTCGATTTTATCGTGGTTGGTGCCATTTGAAAGGGCTTGGCCAAACTTAGATTTTGAGTATAATTTGAACCGATTCGGATCAGTAGATTTTGAGAAATCTTGAAAAAACTAAGAAAAAAAATTTTTTCAAATGTGGTTTTTTTTGGATAACTTTTAAACGGCTCCACCAATCGATTCCAAAAACTAATCAGCTTTAGACAATAAAAAACCACGTTGATCGCCACCAAGCTGGTCAAAATCGGTTGATTCGTTCAAGAGATATCGTGAACGAAAGAAAACCGAAAAAAGTGTTTTTTCGAGATTACTCCGAAATTTTTGGCTCGATCAATTAAAACCTGAAAATAACTTATAAGGACGATAAAACTGCGACGAATGCCGCCAACCGCGTGAAAATCGGTTGATCCATTCAAAAGTTATTGCGGTTTGAAAATTCAAAAAATAGTGTTCTATGAAACTTCTATCAGACTTTTGAGCTGGGAGAGCTCAAATGCATAGAAATATTATCTCTTTGAACTCAGTGAGCTCAAAATATCACATAAATTATATTTTGAGCTCAAAAATCTCAAAAATATCATAAGTACAATTTTAAGCGCCCAGGTATGGAATTAGCGGGAAGTTGCAGGGACGGCCTTTAGGGTGAACCGTTTTTTTAATTTTTTTTGTTACAGTTGGGAAATTTTCGCCTGTGATTCTTAACTACTTGCAATAAATTTTGCAACTGTTCTTCATTTTTGGTCAGACATTTGATATACTCTTCTATTAATGCAACTCCTATTTCTGCTATTGATTTACTTACTGATTTCATGAACAAAAATGTCCTGAACAAAAATCACTAGAGAAATAATTTGGATATTTAAAAATGTACAAATAAAATATTTCAAATAAATTTGATATTTCAATTAAAAGAAAATCAATGAAATATCAGTCTCCTGATAATTACAGTCTTAAAAATAAACAATATCAAATAACTATAGCTAAATATAAAGACATTTACTAGGCTGCCCGAGTCAAAATTAAAAACATATTTTGAGCCTCCACAACCTACTCGAGAAGTTATAGGCTGAAATTATGGTTTTAGATTTTTTCGACTATGATGACGCGTATATCAGAACCGTAATTTCAGCCTACAAATGGTATTTTTGTCCGCTTTTACCAAAATTAGGCTGAAATCACCGTTTTAGAACCATCAATTGAGCCTACTGAGCCTACATCTCTACCGTAAAAAAGATCTTTATTGATTAATACGATGTAGGCGAAGGGAAAGAAAGGAAAGGGGAATTGATTCAGATAAAAATGGCTGCTGTTAGCGGCATGCTATGTCCGGCGCATGCCATTTGATAAAAAACGATAAAAAAAAGGATTTTGCCAATGTCATATCTATATTTTATTTATATTGAAGAGCTATCGCAAATTTAGACTGTGTGACTCTTAATTTAAACCTAACATTCGATAATTATAGAAATAACATGAAAATCCGTTCTAACCGAGATTCGAACCCGAGCCGCGCGCTTGCCAGACCGATAACTAACCCCTACACCGTAAGACCGATGAGTTGATTTACATATCATTCTCATAAGCTAAATTTATATGGTGACGATTTTTCTGAAATTTTTGTATCTTTCTCTACCCTATTGAAAATAATTTTCAAAATTTTTTCAAATTTTCTTTCCCAACCAAAAAAAAGTTACGAGTTATTTAAAGAAAAATATGTTTTTTAACTTCCCGCTACGAAAATCGAAGATTTTCAAAAATCGGGAAGTTATTGTTTTCACCCCGTTTTGCAAAAACCGAGTTTTCATCAGATCTCGACGTTTGACGGTCACAGGAAGCTTCCCTGACTATCCCCGCGAGGTTGTCACGGCGTCTGTATGTGTGTGTGTGTGTGTGTGTGTGTGTGTGTGTGTGTGTGTGTGTGTGTGTGTGTGTGTGTGTGTGTGTGTGTGTGTGTGTGTGTGTGTGTGTGTGTGTGTGTGTGTGTGTGTGAAAGTATGTGAACCGCTTATAACTTTTGAACGGCTTGACCGATTTCATCGCGGTTGGTGCCATTCGAAAGGGCTTGACCAAACTTAGATTTTGAAAACTATTTGGACCGATTCAGATCAATAGATTTTGAGAAATCTTTAAAAAACTGAAAAAAAAATTTCTTTCAAATGTGGTTTTTTTGGAATAACTTTTAAACGGCTTGATGGCTCAATTCCAAAAACTAATCAGCTCTTAACCTCAAAAAACCACGTCGATCGCCACCAGTCCGGTCAAAATCGGTTGATTCTTTCGAGAGATATCGTGAACGAAAGAAAACCGAAAAAAGTGTTTTTTCGGAATAACTCCGAAATTTCTAGCGCAATCAATTCAAAATTTAAAATTCTTTGTGAGGCTTAAAAAACTGCGTCGAATGCTGCCAACCGCGTGAAAATCGGTTTATTCATTCAAAAGTTATTGCGGTTTAAAAATTCAAAAAATATTGTTTTATCAAATCTCTATCAGTCTTTTGAGCTCGAAGAGCTCAAAAGCATAGGAAAACAATCTCTTTGAGCTTGGAGAGCTCAAAATAACCCATAAATTGTATTTTTGAGCTCGAAGAGCTCAAAAACGCCATTGGTGCAATTTTAAGCGCCTAAGTATGGAATTAGCGGGAAGTTGCAGGGATGGCCTTCAGGGTCAACCGTTTTCCTAATTTTTTTTTTTTTTGTTAAATAACCTTAACTTTTTTGAAAATTGACTTATTGGGATGTTTTTTTTTTGAAAATTTTTGTTTTTAAATTTACTTTTTAGAAAAAAAATAAAAATAATAATTTGGATTCATATTCAACGTTTTTTTTTAAACTTTCGGAAAAAAAACGAAAATTTCGGGATAAATGCCATTTTTGATTTTCGATTTTTTTTTTTATAAAATATTTCAGCATTTTCTGCGAATTTCCTGAAATTTTAAGAGTGGCATTTTTTTTCTTACTATTTTTTTTTTAGAAATGAAAAAAAAATTTTTTTTTAATGTTTTTTTTTTGTTATAGCACTAAAAATTTTTCAGCAGATTTAGAAAACTTCAAAATCCGAGAAAAAAAAATAAAAACTAAAATTAAAAATAACAATCATCGAAAAGATTTGATTATTATTTTTCAATGAAGTCAGATCAAAAATTAAAACAAGCATTCAATTTTTTTTTGGTATTTTTTTTCCAAAACTACATGCAACAACAAAAAAATGAAATTGTTGTTTGATCCATTTTGGAGCAACGCATGAACTTTCAAAAGTTTTGAGGCAATTAATTTCAAACAAAATTTGTTTGAAATTATTTTCATTTACACAGCAAAAAATATTTTTGTTGAATGAATTATAAACAGTAGACTTGAATGGAATGTGATTTCATTTTTTTACACGTTTAAATAATATCCTAAATTCAGGAGAATTTGAGTATTTTCTCACTATCAGACTATAGTTTTGAAAAAAAAAAAAAAAATAATCCAATCTTCTCGATGATTGTCATTTAAAATTTTTTTTTTCTCGGAATATGAAACAGATAAAAAAAATAGAACTTGAAAGTTAAACAATTTAAAATAACCAAATATTAAATAATGAAATTCTAAAATAATGCAACAAATTTATAAAATGATAAAACAGAAGTATTTCTACAAATAAATAATTAAATTCAAAAAACGTAAGAGATGCTAGAATCAAGTACATATCTATTTATTCGATTTAAATAAATAAATTATTGTTAAACAGTACAAATATTCTTTATCTTTGCCTTTGTCTTTGTCTATACGTAAATGCGCTTACGTATACACAAACATATAGATGTTTAATAGAACATAAGAGTAAGTAAGAAAACTATATTGCACTCTGACCCAAGTAGAGGGGACTCATGCGATATTTTTGAACAACTTAAGAAAGAGGGTAAGGGCCCAAGAAAATAGACAAATAATTGGACATTTGGTTCCCCCAATGAGTGGAAATTAGTAACGCCCTAAAATTCAACACCCTACAATTTTCACAAGAAAATCTCTCTCGTTGTCCTGACGTCCTAGTGTTAACATCACCTAAAGTTTTAATAAGTCTGAATAGACCACGTGTTAAATTTACCGAATAACGAATAAAAGATTGTAAAATTAAAAGTATAATTATGAAGTGAATCAAATCTAAAAAGTAAGTCAAATCAACAAAGTTCATCATTTTTATCAGGTACATTTTAAATAACTAATATTTGTGAATTTAATAATATCGTAAAATAGTTATATGAAAAAAAAAGTTAACTTTGAATCACTGTGTAATAATTGTAATTATTGTAATTTAACTAATGATATTAATTTTTGATTTAAACAATATATGTATTAAAAATATTCAACGTCCAATTTATTCAACAAACCTATCATTCTCAATAAATAGAAACTCGGAAGTTCCCGGTCTATTAGCCTAACACGCTAGGACCGAATACTTAAACACAATAAATAATTTAAATGTAAAATCAATTAATTTTCCTAAATTAATAATTCTTACATAACAATAAAAATATTATATGTTCTAAAAAATAAAAAGATGGAAACAACCTACAGACCCTCGAGGTAGGCTCTTTAGGCTCAAAATACAGTTTTAAATTGTGATTTCGACCTCAACAGCCTATTTTTAGGCCGATGAGGGTGAAAATACAGTTTTAAATTTCCATGCAAACCCAACAACAAAAGAAAGGAGGCACAAGAGGCTCAAATCATTTTTTTAATTTTGACTCGGGTGGCCATAGCCTAATCGGTCCGGTACCTGCATTTCGAAAAAGTGGGACCAGGGTTCGATTCCAGCACGCACCACTATTTTCAGTGATTATAAAATAAAGAGAATATGTGCGTTACGTTGCCAGCCTCTGTACCGACCGGGTTTTCTGTGGTTTCCCCGTGTATTTATGGAAGTAAAAATGTCATTATATAAGTACTCCATACTACTTAAGGTCGTAATGCAAATGCAGGTACTGATTATAACGCGTAAGTCGGCCACAGTCGCAGCACAGTGTGATTATAAGTGGAAAATAATATGTTGAACGCAAAGAAACCAAGTGTTAGTTGAAAGGGCGAAAGCCAAAAAATTATAACATTAAGAGAGTTATATGATAACAATAGAGGCACTTGAGTGGAATTACTGTGGTAATAGCAAAAATGTGGAGAATACGGTTACAGTCTTGTAAAAACCAAAATAGGTATACAAGTAAAAACGATATAATAATATAAAGACATTTACTAAAATATTAGATCATATCATTATACAAAATTAAAATTGAAAAGGCCTAAAATTAGAAAATAGTCCATCAAAGCAATTTAAATTTTTTAAAAATGGAAATATAAATAGAAGAAACAAAGGAAATTAAAAAATAATGACAAACCTAATTCAGACAATTCGAATAAAAGACATCATCAAGGTTATTTGACATATACACAAATGAACAACTCTGAATATAGAAAAGCTTTACAAATGAACATCTTTTATTATGGACAAGAAAATTCGGAAATCTCTCCATATGGATATCTCTCATTAAAGAAAACAAAAAAAAAAATACAATATTTATAAATTAAAAAATAAGTAATTGTTCAAAAAAAACACACTTTAACATAAAACCAAACTAAAAAGTAGGAACTTAATTTTTTTTGGATAACTCAAAATTAAGTTATAGTGATTAATAAAAAAAAAAATCATTTTTATGTAAATAAGTGTGGGGATCAGATAAAAACAATTATTCAAGGGTAATAAACTCTGCACCAAGACATCTTCTTCGGAGAACTTTACTGAAAAATTAATTTTTATTAATCATAGGTAATGTACGATTTTTTAATTTTTAGGTAGATTTTTTAGACATCTATCTATCTATTAAACTGATCTTTATGAATTTTATCATAGTATCACGTTAGTAGTCAAGAAAGAAAAGTTTTACATGAATAACCCTCGTCATTGACTCTAGTCATCAGCGATGAACGCTGCATCAACCGCGTACTCCTACGACCTGGACAATTTGAGCGACGACGAGATGGCGGGCGACTCGTCTCAATCATCAAATTCAGCGCATCATCAAAACGGATCATCGTGTACCGGTGCAATGGCAATTACAACCGCGCAATTAGCCGCGACTCTGGCACGTGCCGGTGCTGATACTCAATCGGCACCACACCCCTCAAAAATCTACCTAAAAATTAAAAAATCGTACATTACCTATGATTAATAAAAATTAATTTTTCAGTAAAGTTCTCCGAAGATGTCTTGGTGCAGAGTTTATTACCCTTGAATAATTGTTTTTATCTGATCCCCACACTTATTTACATAAAAATGATTTTTTTTTATTAATCACTAACTTAATTTTGAATTATCCAAAAAAAATTAAGTTCCTACTTTTTAGTTTGGTTTTATGTTATAGCGTGTTTTTTTGAACGATTACTTATTTTTTAATTTATCAATATTGTATTTTTTTTTTGTTTTCTTCAATGAGAAGTCCATATTGAGAGATTTCCGAATTTTCTTGTCCATAATTACACTGAAAAAAAAGTATGAGTCTCAAACTTATAAATTTCAGTGATATTACAATACTTGGTATTGCGAATATACTTAAACAATATTTGACTCTCAACGCAATATTTTTAAGCGCTACATTAAAACTCGTTTAAGTCATACACTTAAACCGACTTTGAGCGCCACCGCAAAACTCGTAACCACAATACACTCAAATATGTCAATTTTTTTAAATTTTTTGTTAATTTATATATTCAATTTTTTAAATTTTATTTATTAAAAAATAATGATTAAACACTAATGTTAGGATGTTACAATTATTGTAATAAAGGTTAACCTCGGTTGACAATGTGTTTAAATTTTACAATATTATAAAATGACATATATGTAATTTTATATTATACCTTACATATATGTAAGGTAATGCCTTCAAACACTTGATGATAGAAGGATTAATTCCACTCAGTTAATTTATTTTTCACCCACAGATCCATAAATGATTATTTTTAATGTTAATTATATAAATATTTTTATTTATGCACTTAAAAACGATGTTTAGGTTAAAAGTATAAACACGGGGAAGAAAGAAGCGAAGTACGCGTTGAGTCTTCCCGGGAAAAAATGATCAGACCTGACCATGCCTGTTCATGTATGATCAGGCCTGAAATTAGACCTGATCATGCCGGTTCATGTCTGACGGGTTAAATACGCTCAGGTCTGATCAGGCCTGTTCATGTCTGATCAGACCTGTTCATGTCTGAAGCGTTAAATACGCTCAAGTATGATCATGCCTGTTCATGTCTGAAGGGTTAAATACGCTCAGGCCTATTCATGTTTGAAGCATTAAATATGCTCAGGCCTGTTCATGCCTGTCCATGCCTAGAAAAGTTAATTAAATTACAAAATACTTTTATTTATTGAATAATAAAATGTACCGTTTATTGATAATTTACAAATTTATTAATCGAAATTAATGTACATACACTGAACATATTCAAAAAATTTTTCTTAGCATATTTGGTCCTTACCATGAATAGGCATGGACAGGTATGATCGGGCCTGAGCGTATTTAACGCTTGAGATATGAACAGACATGGACAGGCATGAACAGGTATGATCAGGCCTGAGCTTCTTTAACGCTTCAGACATGAACATGGATGAACAGACATGGGCAGGTATGATCAGGCCTGAATGTATTTAACACTTCAGACATGAACAGGCATGGACAGGCATGACCATGTTTAATATCAGGCCTGATCATACATGAGCAGACATGAGCAGGTCTAATTTCAGACCTGATCATACATGAACAGGCATGGTCATGTCTGATCATTTTTTTCCGAGTAGATCTGATCAGACTTGCATAGTCAGAGATGTGATAAAAATTTTTTCTTTGACCAAAAAAATTTTTTTGGTCATCACAAAAAGTGCAAAATTATTATTATGATTACGTTTAAATAATTTTGAAATAAAAAATTTGTTACATTTCCTATGGGATGTTTTGGTCTGCTCTGCTTCTGCCTAATATTAAAATCATTACTTATTTTATTATTTAAATAAATGTGATGTTATAATGAGATTCGGTTAACTAAATAAATTAGGACTATCAAAATATATTATAAAATCAATTTTTATATTATATTTATGATAAACTTATTCGATACGTTATGTACTTAATAGAATTGTTGTCACATAAGATAGCAGCACAGCAGGCGGGAACTTCAAGGCGCACGGATATCACCAAAGTTAAACAGCATTGAGCGTGGTTAGTAGTTGGATGGGTGACTGCTGGTGTTACAGCCGTACAATTATAAGTAATCCTTTTTTTTTTTAATTTTAATTCATTATAGAGAATTGCGTATGACTCTATGAAATACTATATCCATAAAATTAAGCAAAATAATTAATTAAAAGTAACAATGGGCTTTCAGACCTGACCATGTCTGATCAGGTCAATTCATGCCTGATTAGGCATGGTCATTTTTCATGTCTGATCAGGCATGAAGAGTCTTCATTGAAGACTCATGCCTGTTCATGTCTGATCATTTTTTCCCGGATTACGCGGGAACTTTTTTTACTATACTCTCTGAACTTGCAATAGTATCGTACGAAAAATATAAGTCACTCACTTAAACAGAGTATTTCGATAATACTTAAACTTTTTTATATCATATTCGCAATACCAATTCATTAAAAAAGAGTATACCCATAGGACTTAAACTTTTTTTTCAGTGTAGAGATGTTCATTTGTAAAGCTTCTCTATATTCAGAGTTGTTCATTTGTGTATATGTCAAATAACCTTGATGATGTCTTTTATTCGAATTGTCTGAAATTAGGTTTGTCATTATTTTTTAATTTCCTTTGTTTCTCCTATTTATATTTCCATTTTTAAAAAATTTAAATTGCTTTGATGGACTATTTTCTAATTTTAGGCCTTTTCAATTTTAATTTTGTATAATGATATGATCTAATATTTTAGATAATGTCTTTATATTTAGCTATAATTATTTGATATTGTTTATTTTTAAGACTAATTATCAGGAGACTGATATTTCATTGATTTTCTTTTAATTGAAATATCAAATTTATTTGAAATATTTTATTTGTACATTTTTAAATATCCAAATTATTTCTCTGGTGATTTACAATAAAGGAATTTTTTATTTTTAATTATTTCTATGTATAGTACTTTTTCTTTGGTTAAAGTTCTATAATTATAAATTTATGTATGTATTTTTCAGAGCCTGATGAAGACTCAATAAAGAGTCGAAACGTCGCAATAATAACAATAACATGACTGTTTAATTCGTCATTCATTTTTTCCAACTACCTGCGATTTTTTCATATTGTTCTATAATTATGTTTGTCTGAGCTTACAATTATTTATTTTATGTAAATTTTCTTCATAGTTTCGTTTATTTTTTTTATTTTTCAAACATATTATTAATTGAAATTTTTAGTGAGAGATGTCCAAATTGAGAATTTTTTATTTTACTCTAATCATTGCCAACCGTTACAATTCAATGACGACGACTGTACGTATGCATAATTTTATTTTGTAATTGTGTTTTGTTTGATTTTTAAATTATTTAATTTATTTTTTTAAATTGTTTTTAGAATTAATAATGTTTACTAGATTTATTATTTACGTTGCTATACTGAACTTTGATAAAAAAAACAACATGGCGCGTTACCAAAAGTCGTGACGATTTTTTTTACATTGCAAATCAAAAATTGTGACGATTTTTTTTACATAAAATTTCTCTCATACGTCGATAAAGAAGTTTCACTTCAAAAAAAGTAATAATTTAATAGTTAAAACTCCTAAAGAGCAAGTTTTATTGTTGTAAAGGTCATTCCGTGACATTTAGTTTTTGAAAAGCAATCTTTAATTTTATTGATGTATTTTATGAAATGCCAAAGCAATAAAAAATGATGTAAAATAGAAAAAAAATTTGTGTCGACCCGAAACTTTTCTTATAAATAGAAATATTTATAAAGAAACAGAGTCCGAAAACGTTTCTAGGTGAAAATAACTCATTAAAAATTTTTTTTTTTCAAAATAAAATATAATTTTAAGAATAATTTCTCTGAAGTAAAAAATATTATTATTGTTCGTTCCTATTAAAGTTGCTACTGTGTGATATTTATAAGTAATTAATTTATAAGTTTTAATGTTAAGATATTAACGGGTGTCATCCGTTCAAAATGTTGAATTGATCAAAGATTCTTGAATTTTCTGTATGAGGTTTCTACTGGTAATTCATTCATCAAGCTTCATACTAATGTTATATAAATGTTCGTGCTGGTTAGTTAAAAATTGTTAATCTGTACTTTAAACACGGTTTTAAAAGTAGTTGATGGGATAAATGAGTAAAGACAAAAACGAAAAAAGTGTACTTCTTATATGAAAAGAGAATTTAAATACCTCTGTAGACGAACAGGGTGCAATTAAAAGTTAAAAGCTGTGGTAGAGAAACTACCTAAAGTGAGATGGTCCTTTGATTTAAACGTTCATACCACAGTCTCCCTCTTAAACTGCAAGTTCTGGGAATGAAGCTCTCGATCTCGACTACGTGACATCAATTAATTGCATTCGAATTACCGTTCACACTCATTTATACAAACATATGAGTGAAAAAAAACGCCAGCGTTTATACGTGCTATTTTTTCTCTTCTAAGATATAACTAGAAGAAAAATAGTCGTACAACAAATCTAAAAAAGCAAATTGTAGACTTTAGTGTTCATTTTTTAATTTACGATTGATATATTTTTTCAAAATTGGAATTTCTCTAAAATTCTGATTATGTCAAATTAACGGAGATTGTATTATAAACTCACTAAAAGAACCCTATAGCTTCCTAGGACCTCAAAACGTCAAGATCTGATGAAAACTCGATTTTCGAAAAATCGGGAAGTTATTGGTTTTACCCCGTTTTTCGAAAATCGAGTTTTCATCAGATCTCGACGTTTTGAGGTCCTAGGAAGCTTTTTTGACTATTTCCGCGGCGATGTCACCGTGTCTTTGTGTGTGTGTGTGTGTGTGTGTGTGTGTGTGTGTGTGTGTGTGTGTGTGTGTGTGTGTGTGTGTGTGTGTGTGTGTGTGTGTATGTATGTAAATCTCTCATAACTTTTGAACGGATCATCCGATTTGATCGAAATAAGTGGCGTTCTGAAGAGTTTCTTTGCCCCTAGAATTTTGATAATAATTTACAGAATTTGAGTCGATCAACTTTGAGAAATCTCAAAAATAAAATTTCCAAAAATTCGTTTTTTTGAAATATCTTTTAAGCGGCTGAACCGATCAATTCCAAAAACTAATCAGCTCTTAACCTTAAAAAACCACGTCGATTGCCACCAGCCCGGTCAAAATCGGTTGATTTGTTCGTGAGATCGTTGTCGAAAAAAATTGGAAAAAATGTTTTTTTCAGAATTTCTATGAAATTTTTAGTCTGACCAATTTACGCTTAAAGATTTTTCAAAGAACTCAAAAAACTGCGTTGAATGCCGTAAACCGCGAGAAAATCGGTTAATTCATTTAAAAGTTATTGCGGTTTGAAAATTCAAAAAATAATGTTCTATAAAACTTCCATTAGCCTTCTGAGCTCGAAGAGCTCAAAAGCACAGAACAGCGATGTATTTGAGCTCGGAGAGCTCAAAATTACACAAAAATTATATTTTTGAGCTCGAAGAGCTTAAAAAATAAGTGAATTGTTGAGCACTTAGGTATGGAGGTAGCGGGAAGTTGCAGGGATGGCCTTTAGGGTCAACCGTTTTCCTAATTTTTTTTTTTAGATTGTTCTGAAAATACCCATGTTAAAATTTTTCAAGGCCAAATCTGAAATCTGGATACTCAAAGCTACAATTTCCTTTTTTCAGATTTGTTGTATGACCATTTTCTTCCACGTTATAGCCTGTTGAGAATCACCAGTTAATTTGGATTTAATTCTATACCCCTCGACTAGTATATATTTAATTGTTTTGTTTTCAATGTTTAGAATTTATTTATTATTGAGTTCTGCCTGTAGAAAGAACACTTGAATTAAAGTCAACAGAAGTGCTTAGAGATAACGTTAAACTGTAAATAAATAAATTAAAAAAAGACGGATAAAAAATATTTATTGCATTGTAAGATTAGAGAAAGAGGTCTCCTTGATAATGTCCAAAAACGCCAGTACTGTTATAATAAAAGTAGATACTCTCTCTTACGGATTCATCGAAGCGACAAATAACTCCAAATAACGTTTGGGGATTACTTAGTTACCGCAATACAGTTGTGCCCCATTCGTAACACAGGGTGGTAACTAGGTTTAAGGCCAAGTACGTATGTACATACACATAAATTTAGTATCTGTGCGACGATCAACAAGGACCAGGATACCACCACTACACGTGTTCCATGTACACTTGGGACTTTATGGAATATATATACACACATGGACATCAGGCTCTTTATCCCTCACATTCGACACGTTCACCGACAAGGGGAATTGAAAAGCCGTCTGGCCATCCGGGACAGCTTATCCGGGGGTTCTTCGCCTCTTCGCCTATATCATTCTACTGTACGGGTCCCACAAACCTTTACGTAGCAGGTTCTTTTCAGTTTGCTATTTAAACAACATCCTATGTTTATTTTGTTTTTTTTAATTTTTTTTATATATTACGACAAATCTTTTATAAATTTTGATATGTTCAGGATGTACAAATGCTTCTAAGCAAGATTTTTGTAGTTGAACCGTTTTTATTATACAGTGTACACCAGGACCGGTTCAACAATCTTTATTGGGTAATTATTATTTTGTGAGTCATGCACCCGTGCAAAACAAAATTCTGATTCAAAATGAATTTAAATCTGAATTTTAGATTGAAATTCATGTTTTGACGCAAATATGAATTACTCTAGACCTCAAATTTTAAGTAAATAATTATTGTTTGATTATTAAAATTGGCCACCGTTAATTTATCATGAATGTGAATTGATTTGAAATAAATTTAATATAATTTACTTATATATAATGAATTCTTTAACAGCAAATCAAATGTGATTCGGCTTGAATTTAATCTACATTTAAAATAAGATTTGTGAGTATACGATAATTCTCAATAACAGAAAAATTCTCGAACCAAGAAAATAATATTGAAGAGTTTCATTGTTTTAGATCAAGACAAAAAACTCTTGGATCAAATAAAATTTATTTAAACCAAAAAAAATTTCTCAGTCAAAGAGCTTTTCTGCTCAAATCAAGAAGATGAAATTCTTCAAAATTATTTACTTGATTCAATTTAATATTTTTTCTGTGTATTAAAACAATTTTATCCGTAATTTGAAACAAAATTATAAAAAATTTATCCTAAATATTTTTAAGTCCTTGTTAAAATTCTGAAGCAGAATCGAAAGTTCTACAGATGTGCTAATTTCTATCTACAAATCAATTTCAAATTTGGATTTACCTCAAGACTAATTGATATTTATGTTAAAATATAAATGTCAATCTAAAATTCAGATTTAAATTAATTTTTAATCAGAATTTTTTTTTTTGCACGGGCAGAGGTTACTGGTGAAATATGATGCAGGAGACATCAAGTTAAGAAGCAGTAAAGTTGGGTACTTTTATCTGATCTTGTTTGAGAATGAAACGATATTTTGATAAGGCAATTCCTTTGTGAGTTTTCCCCATGCCAGATAATAGTAATTTAGAAATGAATTCAAATATCACACATCAATTATAATAGCAAATGTAATATTTGAGAATAAATATTTGTTAATGTGATCTATGGAACAGTCCATACAAAATTTGAATAGATTGGTACATTTACCTAGACAATAATTATCTTGATTGCTCGTTGGTCAGATTAAGCGAGCAGTTAGACCGCAGGCAAATTCTGCAGAGTGAATATGCTCATTGCTCTTTGATCCTTTCATTTGCTCGTATACTTTTAATTAATTATTCACAATGTAATTTATTCTAATAAAATAAAATTAAATAAATGATAATAATCCATTGTAAATGAAATGAATAAAATGAAGAAAAAAGTGATAAAAAATTCATTAGGTTATTAAGATTTTTTTCCTTGTTACATTTTGTGCAACATAATATGTAAGGAAGGGGATGAAATTCATTCAGTTAAGTAGTAAAAACTGTTTACAGTAGAATAGTGGATGGGGTCAAAGAGTTTCCCAGTCATTGGGAGTGGTAAGTTTCTAGTTACATGTCACACAAACACTCGATCATTGTCTGACGCTTCGAAGTAATCGAGTGTATCCAAAAGTATCTAAAGGACGATAATATCAAATTTACTAGAAACAATTGCCGCATGCGCTCGTATATTCCTCAAATAGATTCTATATATTCTCCACTTTTATTTTATTATATTTATTTCACAGGATAATAGTTTTGTCGTGAATGAGGTCGCGTGCTAAAGGGTCGCATGCGACACTTCTCTAGAGTACTGTCAACCGTCACATTGACGTGATTATTCGAGTACCAAGTACTTCATGCCGGTTACATTGTAAAGAGTTTATAATTATTATGTAATTTGTTAAGCATTCCTTAGTATAAATTTATCTTTAATCAAATCTACAAATATTTACTTGGGTTCATTTATAAAAAGGCCTATGTTTACTACAAAGATTTTTAGAATTATTAATATTTATCTTATTAACAATAGTATCATGCTATATTTTATATTTCGGTTTATTTGATTAATGTTTCTGAAAGTATAGTTTTTAGTCAATTTCGTTATAATTCTAACTATTGTATTTGGTCTGATGACAAAAGTTTCTGAAAATTTTGTAATTTTATGTTGCCAGTTGTTATACATACGTATGTATGAATTTATGTGCGTTTATATGGGACATTTCACGACAATCTACCACTTTAAAACTCGAGCCCCCGAAGGAAAATTCTTAAACCAAGAAATTGTTCTTCGTTTGAGTAAATTTCACTTGGATCTAGAAATTTTTTGCTTGATTCAAGACAAAGAAATTCTTCAAAATAATTTTCTTGGTTCAAGAATGTTTCTCTTGATTCAAGTTAATCTTTTATTGATGTTGGTTTGTCCATTAGTTAGGCATCAGGATTTAGAAAAATACACGCGATGGATTGATGTAAATTTCACTGAATAAGCTTCTAATTATGCTCAGAATGAATGCTATCAATTTTTTTTATCAAGCTCATAACCATTTAAAAATATTAACTAAAGTCAATTGATTTTTTTACTTTTTCGGTAAAATTAGTTATTTTCGTAATTCTAATATCAAATTCACATTTATATAGGTACATTCTATTTCTTGTTTAAAGTATTTCTCATTTACACGCTCAACTAATGTTACGTAAAAAAACTATACAGTCAATATTGTGGAATAATATCTTTTTTCCTGATTCAAACAGCATTTTTTTTTTTTTTGTTTTTTATTATCTATTGATCTTTAAAAATTATCAGTAGTCGCTGAATTTCATTCTTTTTTCTGTTCATAATAGAATGAGCGTACAAAATGTGTATTTTTTAATTTTTCAAAATTCAAAAAAGAATAATCATGCGAATTTTTCTTAAAATAGTTACTCTTTAACGTAAGTAAATTTTTTATTTATATCAAAGGAAAATGCGGATATAAGATGTAAAAGTATATATTTTATTAAAGCTCACCGTTTCTCGTGGAGGACTCCAACATTGTGGCGACAAACTTTTCTGTGAATTATTATTATTAGATGCTGGAGTGGTAGAGGTGATAGTATGAATATTTTGCATTGATGTAGCCGAAACATCATCATCCTCGGTGGTTTCTATATCGACTTCATCATCGGAATCATCGGTTTTGTCGACAGTAACCTCTGAAGTAGAATCTTCTCGTTGTATCGGCTCAACTATCGGTGATGGTCGGATTACTGGACGGAAAGCCGATTGGTGAAGTGATGAAGTTGCTACAGCTGGCATTATAGCTTCAGTTGTTCCTGTACCACTCAATGGGGATGGTAAGTGTCCTATATTTTGTATGAATAAATAAACAAATAATAATAATGATATGGATGCAAAATATAATGATTGCTTACCTGGAAATAACGTGGATGTCCTTTTATATAACCAAGAAATTGCAGAAGACGGAAAAGCGAAACCTGGCGCTTGTTGATGATGCCACATATCAGCAAGACTTCTAGGTAAAGCAAGTGGCAATTCCGGAAACGGTGGTACTCGTGGTAATACAAGGTGTGCAGGTGGTGTTGGCAATGACGGAGTAATTGCTGGTGGAGTTGAAACAGTAGGTGATGCCCTTGCTCGTTTAGTTGGAAGAATTGGTTCACGGGATCCATGACTAGACAATAGACGTTTTCTAGTTCCACCATTAAACATAGCTTTTACATCTTCCCAGGCGTGAATAATATTGTCTGGCGGATTTCCCGAGAGTTTCATATGACGTCTCCAAGAGTTGAAGTTTGCGGCGTTAGGTTGCACATATTTGCCATTGGCATGGTTCTCATGAGAATGGAAGATAAATTTGTTCGGAGAAAAAAATAGATTACAAAACCTGCACTTTATACATTTTGCACGTGAACTGTTATAGCGGGACGGAACAAAGTCGCCTTGACAGCCGTAAGTGCATTCATGATGGACAGGGAATGCAAAATTGTCTGGAAGTCTGGAAATTTATCATTGTTTCATCAGATTCAAACTTTTTTAAACTAAGTATGTATTACGCTATTATATGGGGTATTCTATGCCGAATAACCATTTTTTACGCGACCCTTTTTGATTACCGATTTTTGGCTTCTTATTCGAAACCATTATTGAGTTTTTTTGTTTTTTTGAGCAAAAAATTTTTAACTAATAATAGCGTAAGTGCATTGAAGTAAAATTAACTTAACTTAAGAAAAAAAAAATTAGGAAAACGGTTGACTCTGAAGGCCATTCCTGCAACTTCCCGCTACTTTCGTAGTTAAGCGCTCAAAATTGCACTTATTACGTTTTTGAGCTCTTCAAGCTCAAAAATATAATTTTCGTGTAGTTTTGATCTCTCCGAGCTCAAAAATCTGGTAGGAGTTTGATAAAACACTATTTTTTGAATTTTCAAATCGCAATAACTCTTGAATGAATGAACCGATTTTCACGCGGTTGGCAGAATTCGACGCAGTTTTTCAAATTCTATGATATGTTTTCAAACACAAATTGATCAGACCGGAAATTTCGGTTTAATTCGATAAAAACACTTTTTTTCGATTTCTTTCGTCAACGATTACTCACGAACGAATCAACCGGCTTGGTGGAAATCGACGTGGTTTTTCGATCTTGAGAGCTGATTAGTTTTTGGAATTGATTGGTCAAGCCGTTTGAATGTTATTAAAAAAAAACCGCATTTGAAAAAATTTTTTTTCGTAGTTTTTTTAAGATTTCTCAAAATCTATTGGTCCGAATCGGTCCAACTTGTATTCAAAATCTAAGTTTAGTCAAACCCTTCCGAATGGCACCAACCGCGATCAAATCGGTCAAGACGTTCAAATGTTATGAAAGGTTTACACACACACACACACACACACACACACACACACACACACACACACACACACACACACACAATCGCGGGAATAGTCAGGAAAGCTTCCTAGGACCTCAAAACGTTGAGATCTGATGAAAACTCGATTTTCGAAAAACGGGGTAAAAACAATAACTTCCCGATTTTTGAAAATTTTCAATTTTTTTAGCGGGAAGTTAAAAATTCTTAGAAAATTTCTCAGCTCAAAAATTTTTTTACTGAAATAGGACGATGGAGCTGTTCAGAATTATTTTCTTGGTTTAAGAATTTTTATGTTAAATAGATTTTTATGTTGTGTGTGTGTGTGTGTGTGTGTGTGTGTGTGTGTGTGTGTGTGTGTGTGTGTGTATGTGTGTGTGTGTGTGTGTGTGTGTGTGTGTGTGTGTGTGTGTGTGTGTGTGTGTGTGTGTGTGTGTGTGTGTGTGTGTGTGTGTGTGTGTGTGTGTGTGTGTGTGTGTGTGTGTGTGTGTGTGTGTGTGTGTGTGTGTGTGTAGGTCGTGCGTGTGTGTGTGTGTGTGTGTGTGTGTGTGTAATAATAATGTGTGTGTGTGTGTAATAATAATAATATTAATATGTGTGTGTGTGTGTGTGTGTGTGTGTGTGTGTGTGTGTGTGTGTGTGTGTGTGTGTGTGTGTGTGTGTGTGTGTGTGTGTGTGTGTGTAATGTGTGTGGCCAATGTGTGTGTGTGTGTGTGTGTGTGTGTGTGTGTGTGTGTGTGTGTGTGTGTGTGTGTGTGTGTGTGTGTGTGTGTGTGTGTGTGTGTGTGTGTGTGTGTGTGTGTGTGTGTGTGTGTGTGTGTGTGTGTGTGTGTGTGTGTGTGTGTGTGTGTGTGTGTGTGTGTGTGTGTGTGTGTGTGTGTGTGTGTGTGTGTGTGTGTGTGTGTGTGTGTGTGTGTGTGTGTGTGTGTGTGTGTGTGTGTGTGTGTGTGTGTGTGTGTGTGTGTGTGTGTGTGTGTGTGTGTGTGTGTGTGTGTGTGTGTGTGTGTGTGTGTGTGTGTGTGTGTGTGTGTGTGTGTGTGTGTGTGTGTGTGTGTGTGTGTGTGTGTGTGTGTGTGTGTGTGTGTGTGTGTGTGTGTGTGTGTGTGTGTGTGTGTGTGTGTGTGTGTAATGTGTGTGTGTGTGTGTGTGTGTGTGTGTGTGTGTAATAATGTGTGTGTGTGTGTGTGTGTGTGTGTGTGTGTGTGTGTGTGTGTGTGTGTGTGTGTGTGTGTGTGTGTGTGTGTGTGTGTGTGTGTGTGTGTGTGTGTGTGTGTGTGTGTGTGTGTGTGTGTGTGTGTGTGTGTGTGTGTGTGTGTGTGTGTGTGTGTGTGTGTGTGTGTGTGTGTGTGTGTGTGTGTGTGTGTGTGTGTGTGTGTGTGTGTGTGTGTGTGTGTGTGTGTGTGTGTGTGTGTGTGTGTGTGTGTGTGTGTGTGTGTGTGTGTGTGTGTGTGTGTGTGTGTGTGTGTGTGTGTGTGTGTGTGTGTGTGTGTGTGTGTGTGTGTGTGTGTGTGTGTGTGTGTGTGTGTGTGTGTGTGTGTGTGTGTGTGTGTGTGTGTGTGTGTGTGTGTGTGTGTGTGTGTGTGTGTGTGTGTGTGTGTGTGTGTGTGTGTGTGTGTGTGTGTGTGTGTGTGTGGATGTATGTAAACCTCTTATAACTTTTGAACGGCTTAACCGATTTGATCGTGGTTGGTGCCATTCGAAAGGGCTTGACCAAACTTAGATTTTGTATATACTATAGAACGATTCGGACCGGTAGATTTTGAGAAATAGCAAAAAAACTACAAAAAAAATTTTCTTCAAAAGTGGTTTTTTTTAAATAACTTTTAAACGGCTTTACCGATTAATTTCAAAAACTAACCAGCTCTTAACATCAAAAAACCACGTCGATTGCCCCCAGTCTGGTCAAAATCGGTTGATTCGTTCGTGAGATATCATTGACGAAAGAAAACCGAAAAAAGTATTTTTTCAGAATTACTCCGAAGTTTTCCGCTCTATTAATTTAAACTTAAATAATTTTTATGAATCTTAAAAAACTGCGTTGAATGCCATCAACCGCGTGAAAATCGGTTCATTCATTCAAAAGTTATTGCGATTTGAAAATTCAAAAAATAGTGTTTTATCAAATTTCTACCAAACTTTTGAGCTCGAAGAGCTCAAAAGCATACAAAAGATATTTTTTGAGCTCGGAGAGCTCAAAATAATACACAAATTGTATTTATGAGCTCCATGAGTTCTAAAACGTCATAAGTGCAATTTCAAGCGTTTAGGTATAGAATATGCAGGAAATTGCAGGGATGGCCTTCAAGGTCAACCGTTTTCCTAATTTTTTTCAGTGTATTGATCGTTAACATCTATTTAAAAATGAAGTATGCTTTTTTTTCGGTTTCAAACGTGGTTATAAAAAAAAAAAAGTTATATGAAAGAAGAACCTCCACAAAAAAAAAATATGTATGAAAACATTATGCAAAAATAAAATGGTTTTACTTTCATATCATGAATTAGTAAAGTCATAAATTCAAGGATTTTCTGTCTTATTGATATCAGTTTAGTATTTTTTAAGTGATCTTCTAATCTTTCTTTCACTGCATTAAATTTTTAAATTGTTAACAAGCACCTAAAGATAACCGAGACGAATATAAGATATCGTAAAATTTTTTCCATAGAAATAAAAACTAACCTTGGTGGAGAATTATCACTTAAAAATGATTTACACAGTCGTTCAGCTTCACGTCTCGTTATCATGCCGCAACGTCTAGATGATGGAGGCATTGCACCAGCTCTCCTAAGAATCTCCAATTGTACGGGCGTGCACTGGACACATGTGATTCCCAAGGCAACTCTTCTATTGTGGATTTCATTGTAGCTGAATTGCTTAAGAAGAGTGTTGCTGATTTGAGCAAGGCAAAGTCGTTCTTGTCCTTCAATCATCAATGATACTATATGGATTCCATACAGAGATACTGAGCCAACCTGCAACTCCTAAGAGCTATAGATGCACCATGTTGTTCTAGTTATCCTTTTTTTTTCTACATAAATTAAGTACTTGTCATTTATTTACAGTATCTTTATTAGTATTCATTTGTGAGTATTAATTTTATTTTAGCGTTCATTATATTCATTAAATGTGGGTTATATTTATGAATGTGTTTATAACAATAGTAGATTAATTAATCATAAAGAACATCCAAATTTACATGAGAAGAGGGTTTTCTAATTCATTTTGAAATTTTTTAAAATAACACAAACATTTTTCTACTTCTAAGAGAAATTATAGTAATCTTGATTTTCATATCCGATAAAAGTCTGAAAGATGGAAATAACAAAAGAAAAGAAAAAGCACAAAAAAGAAAGCCCGAACAAATTACCTGGTTCGATTTCGAATGGAGTTGTGGCTGGGGACTTGATTGTGACGATTTCTGGGAGTTGAGGGGTGTCAGCGACAATATCGTTGGTCCTTCCATTCTGTGATAAAAAAAAATGTATTTTTTAATACTCGTAAATACTCGAGTGATTAATTTGAGGTCACTGAAACGGTTTAACTTTTATTGAATTTAATAAATTGAACGAGCTTGTATAGACTAATACTTTATGCTGGTAATTTAATAGTAACTTTTTTCAATCATTTTATTATTGATATATGATTAAAATATGATTTTTGAAATTTAATATCTAAGTAACTAAACAGTGAATTTTTTTAAAATTTTAGGGTTAGATAAATGACGGATTTATTAATAAATATATACTGTAATTATTACAGTAATTAGGGGAGGTGGGAGGGGGGGCAAAATGGGGTAGGGGTGGCAAAATGGGATACCCCCAAAATTTCGTAAAAAAAATTTTTTTTTCCAAAAAGCTCTTTTAGCTTTCTAAAATATATTTTTACGTTATTTCCTACAATTTCAGAGGAAAAAAATTTTTTTAATTAAAAAACATGAAAAAATTTTTTTTTTCTAATTTTTTTTGCATACAGTAAAAAAATTTTCGTCAAATTTAACACAAATATTTGTGTTACTGACTGTTTTTACACAAACTAATGTTAATTCTACATTCTAGTATGTTAACTCAATACATGAGAATGTAAAATTCTACACACTAGTGTCATTTGCTACACAAAAATTTTTACACTTTACACATTGACGAAAAATTTTTTACTGTGCAGTAATTTTTATCGTCATTGTGCATTGTAATAATTTTTTTTCACATCTAAGATTTTTTTTTCTAAATTTTTAAGTTCTCACTTTACAAATAAATAATTTAAAAAAAAAAAAATCGGGAAGTCATTGGTTCCATGCCAGTTTTCGAAAATCAAGTTCTAATCTGATCTCCACATTTTTAAGGTCTTAGGAAGTAGCTCTTAATATTCTTACGAGGATTTCTATCAGGGTGTGTGTGTGTGTGTGTGTGTGTGTGTGTGTGTGTGTGTGTGTGTGTGTGTGTGTGTGTGTGTGTGTGTAAACCTCTCATAACTTTTGAGCAACTCCACTGATTTGAATGACAATCGCGTCATTCGATAAGGTTCAGCGAAACTTAGACTTACTCATAAATTTAAAATAACTTTTTTCTTTTAACAGCTTTTAAACAGATGTAACGATCAATTCCAAAATCTAAACAGTTCTTTAATTTAAAAAACGACGTTGACTGCTGCAAACCGCATCAAAATCGGGTGATGTGTTGAAGAGAAATCGTACATTAATTATTTTAAAAAAGTATGTTTTTCAAATAACATCGAATTTATTCTCGAATTATTTTTGATGACATAATTTAACTATGAATGCTCAGAAAACTGAGTCAGAGGCCGCCAATTTCTTCAAAATCATTTGGTGTGCTTGTAAGATATTTAATTTAAAAAGTAAGATCTTCAGGCCTACAAGATTATTCAACTTGAAAAAAATTTTCTGAATCCCTAAACCAAGAAAGAGAGTGCAAAAAAATTACGAATCTTTTTTTTCAGGCTATTATTTTGAATTGCGTGAGAACTATGAGTCTAAAAATTTTTTCACCGGAAGTTCCAAAAACTAGAATTTTCTCGAAAGAACTCTTTTTTTTATCTTAATATCATTTTTACTCAAGCGAAACCCGTCAAAAATTATTACAAAGTTTTAAAATTTTTTTTACTACCTCAATTCCTGTTAGGAGTATATTGCTTCAGCTAACAATGTCTTTTTTTTAGGTGATTTGTTCCTCTCTTTGGGTTCTTTCGTAGACTTATCGATAAGAAAATGTTATTTTTTTAACGATATTTCATTTTCGGATGAAGAAATTTTTTTTTTCAGTTTTTCAGGGAGTACCCCATTTTGCCCGCAAAAAAAAAATTTTTTTTCTACGGCAACTTGAAACTTGATTATTCTTCTTTAATTACGACTGAAAATGAGAAAAGTCAGCGTATTTAAGTCCTTAAAATCATAACGATTTCTTAAGTACCCCATTTTGCCCCCCCCTCCCCTATTAATAAATTTATACGTATACTTAATTTCAAAGCTCAAAGTTGGAAATTATTTTTCATATTAGATTCGCTGAAACCTCCTTAGTACGATTTTCTTTTGTTTTTATTAGATAACCGTAATATTTGATTGATTTAACGTCATTTAAAGAAAGTTTAAGAAAGAAGTTAATTATTTCCGGTGAACAAAGTGTTGAAAGTTTATATTTATATGCTGACTGTGTGTTTGGTTATGATAATTGGTCCCATGAAATAAAACAAATAATCGGTAAGTCATCATTTAACAAAAGTAAAAATATATATTGATAGAAATTTTAAAGATTCTTTGTGTGATATCATTCAAAGTTTAAAAACAAAGATATAAATCTGTAATCGTTGAACTAATAATATAATAATGTGAATTATTGATAGATTCTTAGAAAAAAAAAAAACGACACACTTTTAAAGTCAGAGAAGACACGCCTTTCCAATTTCGGGTCTTTAATGTTGATAACTTCAATCCCACCAACTTATATTTTGATCCGGAAAACGAGACATGTGAGAGGCGAACAGTTGAAATGGTAATGGACATCAATTGATTATTTTATGAAGAATTCTAATTAAGTTTATTGATTCATTAATATGTTATTGTGTTAAGTGAATAATATTTCATTAATTTTAATGATTAAATTTTAATTATTAAATAATAATTGTTCTTAAAATTAATATTTTTTATAAAATTAAAATAAATAATAAAAATTAAATTAAATGTGAAATAATTTAAGAAAAAAGAAATAATAAAAAAATAATGATAAATTAAATTAAATTAATTTTATTTTATTTTTTTTTATAAAATTAAAATAAAAAATAAAAAACAAGAAATAAAAATACATGTAAAAAAATTTTTTTAACAATTATAAAACAAGAAAATAATAAATTAAATCAATTTTCTCCTATAATTCACCCAGCAAAGCGGGCGGCAACGGCTAGTATATGTATATAAAAAATAATTTGGTATATAAAACTTGTTTCAGTTACATAAAAAATTTATTATAGTATAAGAACTCCGTACTTGGATATTTTCCGAGTGATGGGAGTGAATGCGGAGTACAATTCACTCTCAATTTTTTTACAGTGTAGATTTTAATCATTTGTTGATTGACGAAGTTGTATTGAATAGATTGTGAAACAAAAAGTGTTGAATCAAAGTTTTCAATTACGCTTCAAATGGTTAAAACTGATACTACAGTCTTCGTTATCGATCCAGAATTAATAAGAAACTATAAGGTTCTTTATGCTGATTAATGAGAATCTAAAAACTCTGTTAAACGGTAATTGTAATTGAAAAACCTTCATTCTTTTCTTTTCTTCTGTTCATCATTTATGGTTAAATCGTTTGTAAGAAAGATTCATTCAAATAAGCTTAAAAGTTTTTAATTTAAGACGTGTGTACAGAACAACATCTGTCGTGAGCGCTAGTATGTACATGTGTGTGTGTGTGTGTGTGTGTGTGTGTGTGTGTGTGTGTGTGTGTGTGTTTTTCTCGAAACTACTTTTTTTGAAGTGGTTGACATGATATCTTAAATTCCACCTAACCGATTCTTTTGAAATTTTGTGGGAATCTTCTTTATATATCTCTCTATCGCGTCTGCTTTGGATTAAAAAAAATTTTGATTTGAAGTATTTTTAAAAAATTCGAAAAGGTTAAAAAAAAGGAGTAAAAAAAAAAGTTGATATTTCATGTCGACGCCATTTTGTGAAATTTTTTTTTTTTTTGGTTAAGGTCAATGCGATAGCGACATCTTCACTAAATGAGAATTTTTGAAATTTTTTTGTTTCAGATCACTATAAGGGCTGGAATCATGTCAACTAGGATGCACCGTTTTTTTTGTAGCCCCTACTTCACCGGTCTGTAATTTTTCAAATTTCCCATTTTTTTAAAAGTTTTTTTTTATATTCTTTAAATGTCAATAAACATCATATAAAAAAACGGATGGTAAAAATGTTTTTCATTTTTTTTTTTTATGTTAGTTTGAAAAATGCCTAAAATTTAGGCTTCTAGACCAGAATACCCCCTTAATACTAGTTTGGTTTAACATAAAACAATTAAAATCTAAATATATTATAATCTAATTCTTTTAGTAGATTCTATAGTGGTGAATAAGCCTGGGCTTGCTTTGGCTTCAAAGCTTGGGCCAGTCTTAGCAACTAAGCTTGGCACCCTGTTATCACTCTAGACTTCTACCAAGGCTGGGCCAAAGCTGGTTTACAAGCCAGGGCCAGAGTGTTACGACGTTGCGCTAAGCTCGAGCCAAGTCTGGCCCGGTCGTAATCACCTGTCTGGGGTAAAAATTCTAAAAAATGTTGTTCTCAAAAATTAATTAATTGGTTAATTTTCGAGCAGTCATGATCTCAAAAAAACTATAGTTTCTATATTATTATTATTATTTATTTATTTAATTGGCCATGAAGTCGAAACTCCTTGCGGCCATCCAAAATTGATACAAAAAATCTTAATATAATATATAAAGTATATATATAAAGTCGTATATATAATGTAGTGTGTTAAACACTACCATTCTATAGTTTCTATTCTATAGAAAGCTTCAGAAATATCGCATTTATGGCAATGAATAAAGAATAGAATTATTATGATAAAGAAAAGCTCATTAAAAAACTGCATCCAAACTGTTCGTTTAAAAATGTAAGGTGGCACATTGTCACAGAGCAGGCTCACCTTAATTTAACGAGTAAAGAAGATTTAGTTTATTGATGCTACAGAATGACAAGGAAATAAGTAAAATAAGGATAAGAAACTCTTCAGATGTTGATTTTAATTGAAAACGCCTTGATGAGGGCAAACAACTGTGTGCGTACAGAAATTCTACTCCTGGATATCACGCTTTTGCTTCTGTATTATATATGTCTACATTTATGCAGTGTATACTAACACAGGCGACCTCAATATGTGTTATGTGAAAATACTGGTGTACAAGAGAAACTCAGGAAAGCTCAGAGCGCGAGCGCAATGCTGGCAAATGTCCCGGGAGGCCAGTTCAACGGAGGGGGTTAATTCAATTTGACATTCCCTCCTACACTTAAGCAAGGTACTATCTGTACAATTCTCTCCGTCTTGCTCTTGCTCTCATTCTCGTTATTATTGTCACACTTACTCCCTCACAACGCACCCCTCAGCCTCTTTATCATCTTGTGCAAATTAAATTCTCATCCACCGTGAAACAACGCTGGAGCGAGAATGGCCCAGCAACACGGCAACAACTAGACTACTAACGTTCCTATCTCCTCCTCTTTTTCGTTCTCGTGCCACGATATTCACCCTGATAGGTCATTCTATAATTCCAAACGCCATTGACTTTAACACCCGTGTTAATTATCCATTTAAATTATTTTTCAGTAACTCGTCCAAACAAAATATTGAAAATTTTTTTTTGTTTTTATTTCTTTTTTCGTAGCTGAATACTGATTAGCAATTGTCATAATTACTTTTCGAATATATTTTTTTTAATCTACTGTTACATTCTTGCTAAATTAAAATTAAAAATAATTACTTTTATGACTTTGGTAATTCTCAGAATTATTACTGCTTCGTTGATGATAAGTAGAATTCATCACCAGCGATGTAGCAGAAATCGCTTCTGTGGTACCGCTGGGCTCCAAGTCTAAGCGTCGTGAGAGCTGAATTTCGATACCGGGCTACTTGAAACGAATCATTAAGAAATAAAAATATATTTGAAATAAAAAATCTCGCTAGTTGAAGAAAGAAGTGAGAACAAAAACTGCAGAGAAAACAATCGAATCACGTGGTTTTGATCTACGAAACAAATTAAGTAGAGAAACGAAGTTCACTATCATTAAAAAACTAAAAAAGACTATTCAAAATTAGAAAAAAGGAACGTTAAAAATTTTATTTTCAAGTCATAGAAATTGAGATAATAACTGTAACCAAAATATATTGTACTATTAATTCTTAATGTAAAAATAACCCCTTACATTGCATAAAGTCGGGAGCGAATTCGGAATGAATTTTCACTTCCACAACTTAGATTACTGGAGTGAAAAAATAAAAAACTCCGCTTATTAAGTAAACATGAAGTTTTTTTTACAGTTGAGTGATTTCGTAGTGAATATGGATTTTAATAAAAAAAAAATTTGAGAGCGGAGTTTTTACCATTAATAAGTTGCTTTACAAAAACAAATCTTAGATGATGAATTACTAACAAATGCTTAAGACAATTGATCTAAAGTTTGAACCTATAAAGATTGCTTGGATTTTTAAAAAATTTTGACTTTTTTTTCAAACTTGTTGATAATTTTCGAAAAGTGAAAAATTACTAATTTTATTACGATTAATTAATTGAAATTAAATATGTTGATCTTTCTAAAATTAGCAGATAAGATAACTAATCATTTGTATGATTTTTAAAAAAATGAATTATTGTCGTGAAAACCTTCATCAAAATTTTACTCGCCGAAATTAAATAAAAAATCAATCATGCAATTTTTATAGAAATTATTAACTCGTTTGAAAAAATTAAAAAGTGATCAGATGTTCGCTGATTTCGGTACATTTACTTTGTTATTTTTTAGCCAATTTTAATAAAAAACGGAAGAAATTATAGCATTATCAATATATGTCTATTAGCGTAACTGATTTTTAATTGCTTGATTTTTTATTTCCAGCTATAAAAATTGAAAATTAAAAAAATCGATTTAGAAGCCGAAATGGGAGTAGATTCTTCAAAATTATCAAAATTTACAGAATCGTGAAATCCAATCCGGACAATCTAACAGAATAAAATGTCATGAAATTAAAGATTATTCCATGAGTTTTCAGATACAGTTTACAGATATTCGATAAATTGTTGCATTCACCAGCTATTTCAGGATAAACCCACGTTGCAATTTTCTAAAAATTTTTATTTACTGTGATTTCTAAATCAACTGACGAATTCAGCTCATCTTTAAAGTTGATCTCTAGAATCGTCCATAGAATGACTATACTGAGTTTTATAAGGGTCCAATGAGGATTGTGGATGCCAAACTATATGTATTATTTGAATCAGTTTGATGAGCCGCGTTGAAAAATCGCAAAATTTTTCACAAGTTCCGTAATGAGAACAAATGCAATAGTTAGATTTCTATGATAAGAATTTAAAATTTCTAAACGGGAAGTTAAATTAAATTTTTTCAATGAATTTCCACAAAATACAAAAAGTTGAAAATTTCAAAAAATTGGGCTGTGATGGTGTTTTCAGTTAAATTTCCGAAAATCAATATTTATATATATATATTAGACTGCGGCAGAATAAAAAAACTTTTTTTTTTTTTGAGTCAATACATCTAAAAAGTTTTTTTGTTAGACCAAAAAAAACCTCCTAAAAGATGAGCTTGATATCTTAAAAATTGAGCTGGCGCATGGGGGCGGGGAGGAGGGGTCCCCTTTCTCATTTAAAATACATTAAAAAAAAACTTTTTTCTGTATTTTCATTGTAAATCGTCAAAAAATTTTTTCGTTATCGTGTAGGAAATTAAATTCTCTACAAAAAAGGTCTCTTCCATTTTTTCGCTAAAATGCATAGGAAAAAAGTTACAGGGCTTTAAAAAACGAAAATTATAAAAAATCAAAAATAACTTTTTTTTTTGTTTTAGACAACAAATTATTTTATTTCGTAAAATTCTTTACTTAATTTATCTATACTCAGCCGGTCAATCATATCTAAATTGGATCTATATATAGAAAAAAAAATTAGGAAAACGGTTGACCCTGAAGGCCATCCCTGCAACTTCCTGCTAATTCCATACTTTAGTGCTTGAAATTGCACCAATGACGTTTTTGAGCTCTTCAAGCTCAAAAATACAATTTATGAGTCATTTTGAGCTCTCCGAGCTCAAAGAGATTGCTTTCCTATGCTTTTGAGCTCTTCGAGCTGAAAAGTCTGATAGAGATTTGATAAGACACTATTTTTTTAATTTTTAAACCGCAATAACTTTTGAATGAATAAACCGATTTTCACGCGGTTGGCAGAATTCGACGCAGTTTTTCAAGCCTCACAAAGAATCTTAAAGTTTAAATTGATCGCGCTAGGAATTTCGGAGTTATTCCAAAAAAACACTTATTTCGGTTTTCTTTCGTTCACGATATCTCTCGAACGAATCAACCGATTTTGACCGGACTAGTGGCGATCGACGTGGTTTTTTAAGGTTAAGAGCTGAGTAGTTTTTGGAGTTGAACCATCAAGCCGTTTAAAAGTTATTCCAAAAAAACCACATTTGAAAAAATTGTTTTTTTTCAGTTTTTCGAAGATTTCTCAAAATCTATTGATCTGAATCGGTCCAAATAGTTCTCAAAATCTAAGTTTGGTTAAGCCCTTTCGAATGGCACCAACCCCGATGAAATCGGTCAAGCCGTTCAAAAGTTATAAGCGGATCACATACTTTCACACACACACGCACACACACACACACACACACACACACACACACACACACACACACACACACACACACACACACACACACACACACACACACACACACACACACACACACACACACACACACACACACACACACACACACAGACATAGTGACAACCTAGCGGGGATATTTAGGGAAGCTTCCTGTGACCTTCAAACGTCGAGATCTGATGAAAACTCGATTTTTGCAAAACGGGGTGATAACAGTAACTTCCCGATATTTGAAAATCTTCGATTTTCTTAGCGGAAAGTTAAAAATTATATCTATTTATATTATATATAGGACATTCCATGCCAAATCGACCACTTTTGAACCTGACCCTTTTCGATTTTTCTGAAATTTTGGTATCTTTCTCTACCCTGTTGAAAACAATTTTCAAAATTTTTTAAAATTTTTTTACCCAGCCAAAAAAAAGTTACGAGTTATTTAAAAAAGACAGCTTTTTTTTGTTAAATAACCATAACTTTTTTGAAAATTAACTTATTGGGATGACTTCTTTATTGAAATTTTTGTTTTTAAGGAAGTATAGGACGTACAGTCCGTTCACTGAGTTTCATCTCACAATGCAATTATATAGCTATACTATAGTACGTAACTTGAGAAGGATAAATTTTGTTCGAGACTGTACTTTCAGAAAACTTAACAAGTTTTTACTAGTGATTTAATGAAATTTAGCTTACCGAAATAATCTTTTATGCATTAAATAACTATATTATTATCAAATAATTGATAATTTATTTAAAATTTGAATAAAATAATAAGTTTTTTAATTTTAAATATTTTTTAAAAAGTTTGGCAACGCAATAAATTTTATCGCGGTTGCGCATGCGTTGACTGCTCTATTCGTTTTTGTGATGTGTACGTGTGTATTATGTTTACAAGTAATGCTATTAAAAATATTAAAATATTAAAGCATTAAAATATTGATTATTTAATTATGTTATGTTTTATAATAAATAATAACAATTTTATAATACTTTTCTTAACCTATTTGATATTTCTTTTAACCTATTTCATTGAAGCTTTAAATTTCCCGCGCGACCCACCATGTACGGCGTTGCCGTCAACATAACCTACATTTTCTATGGCTGACGATTTTTTTAAAATTTAGATTTTTCAAACTCAATTATTTTTATAACTAAGTACCCTCAACTTAATTTTATTTTTTCAATAATTTTTGAAAAATTTTTTTTTTCTTACAATGAGTTTGTCGAAGCTTTCTCATTATTTTTTCATCGTGAAATTTATTAAAACAAGAGTAGTTGTGAGATTTGGTATGTCATTACAATGTTAAATGACTTGTTTTAAATCTTGTTTTCTAACTAAACTATGAACCATGGCTCTCTGAAATTTTAACACAACACGTATTAAATATATTTCTATCGATCCTAAAAATTTTAAATTGATCTCATTATTTCGACTTAACTCCCATACCTCCTTAAATGTACTTTTTAGAAAAAAAAAATAATAATAATAATTCGCATTCATATTCAGCGTTTTTTTTTTTAATTTTGGAAATAAACGAAAATTTCGGTATGATTGACATTTTTGATTTTCGATTTTTTTTTTTTTTATAAAAAACTTCAGTATATTTTTAGCAGATTTTGAAAACTTTAAAAATAAAAACAAAAATTAAAAGTGACAATCATCGATAACATTTGATTAATTTCCAATAAAGTTAGATAAAAAATTAAAAGAAACATTGAATTATTTTTTCGTACTTTATTATTTTCGTATCTAAAAATTCTATAAACAATAAAAAATTCTATTGTTTTCAATAGAATAGAGAAAGATACCAAAATTTCAGAAGAATCAAAAAGGGTCGGGTTCAAAAGTGGTCGATTTGGCATGGAATGTCCCATATATAATATAAAAATATAATATAAATAAATATATTTTTTTTTCTTCTATACATAGATCAAAATTAGATATAATTGACAGACTGAATATAGATAAATTAAGTAAAGAATTTTACGAAATAAAGTAATTTGTTTTCGAAAAACAAAAAAATAAGTTATTTTTGACTTTTTATAATTTTCGTTTTGTAAAGCCCTGTAACTTTTTTTATGCATTTTAGCGAAAAAATGAAAGAAACCTTTTTTGTAGAGAATTTAATTTCCTACAAGATAACAAAAAGCAAAATTAAAAAAAAAACATTTTTTTGACGATTTACAATGAAAATACAGAAAAAAGTTTTTTTTCAATGTATTTTAAATGGGAAAGCGACCCCCCCCCCCATGCGCCAGCTCAATTTTCAAGATATCAAGCTCATCTTTGAGGAGGTTTTTTTTGGCCTAACAAAGAATTTACTCAAAAAAAAAAAAAGTTTTTTTATTCTGACGCAGTCTAATATATATACATAGTCACATCTTTTTTTGAGAGTAAGTATGTCTGATTAATTTTCAACTGCTATTACTTCAGCAAAAGTATAATCACATAAAATAAGACTTTTCATTTACATTGTAAGTACTAATTACACTTTTAGTAAAATAATTGACACAGGATAGTTAATAAATAAGTTGAATAAAGTATAATTGTAGTACATCATTATGAAATTTGAATTACTGAGTAATATGAATCAGAGATGTAAAACGAAAAATATGAAGCCTTAACATATTGTAGATTATATTCATATATAGATACACAAAACGGGAGATAAAATGTATTTGCAGATTATTTAAATGCAAACATAACGTCAAGTGCATTGTTCCCCATCTCTCGGCTATTTTGCGATTCAATCTGCGAAGTCGGAGTCTTGTGTCAGATGGGAGAATGAGAGATAACTCGAGGGTACAAAGAGTGAGACAGATGTCGGTTTTGAAAGAGAACAGTAAAACATGGATAGAAGTGACAGAGAAAGAAAGTTAGATGAATAAAGTGAGTAAGCAGTGCAAAACAAAAGTGTAGGTTTATTTTGTAACATTGTTAAATCTCAGAACTTCTATTATCATAGCGCCACAATTCTTCCTGCTACCTATTTATACCTTTAAAACCACTTTTAAAAATTTTCTACCTTCAATTTTAACTTTATCTGTTCTGTATGTTAGTTTCTATTTATTTGTACGTAAATACACTTTCTTTTTTCTATGAAAAATTTTCAACATCCGCGAAACTTGTAGTTTTTTCCACAATAATTGTAATTAGTACTTTCAAAATGGTTTTTATTTCTTATTTTTAACTTCCCGCTAAAAAAATTGAAAATTTTTAAAAATCGGGAAGTTATTGTTTTCACCCCGTTTTGCAAAAATCGAGTTTTCATCAGATCTCGACGTTTGAAGGTCATAAGAAGCCTCTCTGACTACCCCTGCGATGTTGTCACTATGTGTGTGTGTGTGTGTGTGTGTTCCCTAAAGAGTTCCCTCAAACTTAGATTTCCTGTGAATTTAAACTGATTCGAACCGATAGATTTTAAGAAATTTTTAAAAATCTCAAAAAAACTAAGAAAAAATTTTTTTTGAAAAATGGTTTTTTTGGAATAACTTTTAAATGGCTTTAACGATCAACTTTAAAAACTAATCCGCCCTTAAGCTTGAAAAACCACGTCGATCGCCGCTAATCCGGTCAAAATCGGTTGATTCGTTCGAGAGATATCGTGAACGAAAGAAAACCCAAAAAAGTGTTTTTTTCACATAACTTCGAAATTTCTTTTTGGATCGTTTTTGATGAAATAGAATAATTTTTAGAGCTTAAAAAACTGCGTCGATCGCCGCCAAGAATGTGAATATCAGTTGATTGGTTCGAGAGATATCCTCGATGAAATATTTGGGAATGTTTTCTTAACATAACTCCGATATTTTTTGGAATAACCTTTAAACGGCTTTACCGGTCAATTTCAAAAACTAATTAGCAATTAACATAGAAAAATACGTCCATTGCCGTCAAGCCGGTCAAAATCGGTCAATTCGTTCAAGAGATATCGTGAACGAAAGAAAACTCAAAAAAGTGTGTTTTCGGAATTACTCCAAATTTTCTTGTTTTATCAATTCAAACTTGAAGATCCTTGATGAGGCTGAAAAAACTGCGTCAAATGCTGCCAACCGCGTGAAAATCGGTTGATTCATTCAAAAGTAATTGCGGTTTGAAAATTCAAAAAATATTGTTTTATGAAACTTCTATCAGACTTTTGAGCTCGAAGAGCTTAAAAGCGTAGAAAAGCTATCGCTTTGAGCTTGGAGAGCTCAAAATTACACATAATTTTTATTTTTGAGCTCGAAGAGCTCAAAAACATCATTAGTCCAATTTTAAGCACCTACACGGAAAAAAATAATCGGTAGCTGCTACCGAAAAAAATCGGTAGCAGATACCGATTTTTTTTCGGTAGAGGCTCCCGATTACCAATTTTTGAAAATTTCTTATCTTCTTAACGAGAAGTTAAATTCTCACTTCTTAATGAATAAAAAAAATGAACTTCATTTGAGATACGAATAACACTTACTTAAATACAAAATATTAAAAATGAGGAGTATTTATTAGGTATTTTTTTATTATAAATTTTTATTAAATTAAATACTTTTTGGTAGCTGCAATCGAAAAAATCGGTATAGATTCTGTTTAGAAACTAACCGAGAAATATCATCCAAGTCCTAAAAAATTATTTTTTAAATTATTTTGTATGTGAATATACATATATATATATATATATATATATATATATATATATATATATATATATATATATATATATATATATATATATAAATATAAAATATATGAAAAGTTGATGTGGGTACTCCAATGAAAGATCTCGATGAGTGTAATGTCTGGGTGAATTTATATCTTTAAAAATGTCAATAGTTTACAAGATACAAGGTCATTTCTTAATTATTGATATTTTTAAAGATGTAAGCTCATCCTGATCTCACACTCATCAAGAGCTTTCATTTGATTACCCACATGCATTTTTGATATATACATATTAGGGTGTGCCAAAAAAATCGGATATTTTTTTTTTTCACTTTCCGCTCAAAATATCGTAGAAGATGTCGAAACAAAAGGCCTGTATAAAGGAGAGTTCTTAATTTCAATTTTAAGAGGTCCTCCATCGATTCTGAAGTTTTTCCCATTTAAATAAAACGGGAAAAAATTTTTTTTTTCATTTTTACTGCCGCAACGTCTGAAGATTTCATTTTTTCATAAAATAAACTATTAGACCTCATTTGGGATTAAATTTTGTACAACAAATTTCATTGGGTCCTATTGCTACCATCGAAGCCTGACTTTTATAAAGCTTTACAGTATCAATTTTCGTGTTTTTCGTAATTTTTAACAAGCCTGATAAGTCATATTTTCATAATTTTTCAACTATATTTTCTAAATTATTGACGATAAATGACAAATTTCAATTAAAAATTTAAAGTATATTTAATTCTCTAAAAAGTTAGCCTAGATTAATTTTTACATTATAACTTGCTTAATAAGTCAACAAATATTATTGTTATTTATTTCGTTTTTGGTCCATTGAGGTTATTTAACCAATCCTCAAGACAACCCTGATTAAGTAAACATATTTAAAATGATTTGACACATTCCACTCCCACAAGATATATTATTAAAAATAAGAAAATTGAATGATTAACAAGTATTTAATATAATAAAAAATCTAATCCTTTCTGATGCTTTTTATTTCTTTTTTCGCATAAGAGAGTATTACCGAAAAATAATGTTTTTTTTTAAATACCTCAACATTTTCATGATAGTATTTTTATTTTTATTGTGCGTTTCTATTGTTTTTTAAGTTATTATTTTTTTTTCGTATCTATTTATTTATTTATTACCATTGCTGCAAAAAAACATAATTGTTCATCAAATTACTTTAGTCACATAGTAATCCAGGATAAAACCTTCCATATCTAACCTTTCACAATTTTACATTGTAAAACTTATTACATTTTTACTAATCTTTACGACATATTAAATTATAAAAAAATTTTTTATATTCCATATTTACGTGTTCATATTAATATTAACTTTTGTATGGAACTTTTCACTTTCTGTTAAAAAGAGTTATCATTACTGGCTGAGGTTTAAAGTCAAATTCAAATTTTCTACAGAATTCTCAACTAACGCCCTCTGAGTATTTATTGACTTTTTGCGTAATTGATCAATTATCCGCTTGAAATCGGTAATTAGATGACTCTATTGTCTTTCATTATAATTGGTCCTTAATTGAGGTTGGTTTTTTAATGAATCATTATTGTATCATCAACTATACCAGTTTATTGATGAACAATGTCTTGTGAAACAAGTAAAAATTACATTAACTTGGTTGGGTTCGAGTCAAAAACTTTAAGTGATTTGAAATTACCCACGAATCGTGATGTTTTATGTTTATTTTTCTATAAACATTGAACAGATAAACTATTCATTCGCGAAAGTGCTAGATTTGTTCTGTGTGAGATTATCAAAGTGTGGAATAAGTTCACATTACCAGGAAACAATTCACATCGTTCAATTGGAAACATTGAAAAATTACATAAAAACTGGCAAAAAATTCAAGTACATAAAGCTCGCAAAAAATCTCCCGTACAACAATTGGCCGAAAAAACTTTTATCAATTCTCTCGACAAACTGTTCGATATTGCACCGCAGAATGTTTTGACAACATTAAGCTCACCACAAAGGAAAGTTTTGATTGCTAGTCGGGAAATTTGCAGACGTAGTCAGTTGATAAAGATTTCAGCCAATATTGAAGATGTACAAAGTACATCGACCTTTTGTGTGGAAGACAATTCAAATTTTATTTCGATGGAAAGTGCTGGGACAAATGTAAATACTAATGAAGTTGATGAAGCAGGTAAAATCGAATGGTTACTCGTTGCTTTTATTTTTAATAATCCATTTTAAAGAATTCTTCTCACAGCAATAACTTTACAATTAATTTTTAATTTATCATTCTGTGAATGATTTTTACACAGTAAAAAAATTTTCATCTAATTTAACACAAATATTTGTTTTACTGACTGTTTTTACACAAACTAATGTTAATTCAACATTCTCGTGTGTTAAATCAACACATGAGAATGTGAAATTCTACACACTAGAGTGTTAATATTCTACACAAAAATTTTTATACTTTACGCAATGACAAAAAATATTAAATACTTGTTAATCATTCAATTTTCTTATTTTTTAATAATATATCTTGTGGGAATGGAATGTGTCAAATCATTTTCAATGTTTACTTAATCAGGGTTGTCTTGAGGATTGGTTAAATAACCTCAATAGACCAAAAACGAAATAAATAACAATAATATTTGTTGACTTATTAAGCAAGTTATAATGTAAAAAATTAATCTAGGCTAACTTTTTAGAGAATTAAATATACTTTAAATTTTTAATTGAAATTTGTCATTTATCGTCAATAATTTAGAAAATATAGTTGAAAAATTATGAAAATATGACTTATCAGGCTTGTTACTCTGAGCTATCGCAAAGACAACAAATCTTTCTTATACAATTTTGTAGCAAATTTGATGTACTAAAAAATAAAAACCAAATTTTTTGTATTTTTTTCGATGGTTCACTTGAACAAAGCTAAAAATTAGAAAAATAGGATTTTGTTGGTCTGTAACTTTGAAAATATTGATGATACAAAAAATGTATCTAGATGTTTTTTGTAGTGCGTCAAATGGACTACAAAATTGTCCTTTGACTTTTTGTTCTATCTTGGATAGTTTAGCTAAAAATTACGAAAAACACGAAATTTGGGGAAAATTGATACTGTAAGGCTTTATAAAAAGTCAGGCTTCGATGGTAGCAATATGACCCAATAAAATTTGTTGTTCAAAATTTAATCCCAAATGAGGTCTAATAGTTTATTTTATGAAAAAATGAAATCTTCAGACGTTGCGGCAGTAAAAATGAAAAAAAAAAAAATTTTTCCCCTTGACTATTGATGAGAATGATATGAAACCTTAAAAAGGCGCAAATTCAAGTCAAGACTTTTGCAATGACACTAAATTTCACTTAAAAAAACCCGATTTTATCATATGACTATCCTGGAGACAAAATTTTTTTATTCTCTTAATAATATAAATATACTTTTTTCAATACTCACTCTTATGTCAAACATTAGAATGTTATTATATTCTGACTCTAAAATCGAAAAAGTTTAGTTTTTTATACTTCCTGTGTAGTTTTTATATGATTGCAATCATGATGATTTTAACTATCTCCGATGGTAAAAGTAACCATCTAGATAATAAACCGTATGATCATAATTGTAGGAATTAATATATCGTCCCCTTTCTGTGTAAACCCGTAACTCCATTTTTTTTTGAAATTGAGATTTTTAGCGAAAACCACTCCTTAGCATTCTTGTAACGTAAAACCAAACATGCAATGTTCATAATGATGATAAAATTGTTTTTCGAGGCTTTTGATTTTTCTCGTATTTACATGTTCGAATTCAAAAACCTCGTATCTACTGTAAGTATCGTCGAAAACGTTAAGATGGCATTGTTGTCTTATTACTGAACGTTTGTAAACATGTTCACACTTAAGTTGACTGTATTTTGTTGATTGACATTTATTTTTTATTCATATGAATCCATACAAATATTATTTAGCTCTTCGAGCTCAAAAGTCTGATAGAACTTTGACACAATACTATTTTCAAAATTTTCAAACCGCGATAATTTTTGAATAAATGGACCGATTTTTACGTGGTTGGCGGCATTCAACGCAATTTTTTAAGCCTCATAAAGAATCTTCAAGTTTAATTTGATCGAACTACGAATTTCGGAGTAATTCCGAAAAAACACTTATTTCGGTTTTCTTTCGTCAACGATCTCACAAACGAATCAACCGATTTTGACCATACTGGCAGCGATCGACGTGGTTTTTTGATGATAAGAGCTGATTAGTTTTTAAAATTAATCAGTAGAGCTGTTTACAAGTTATTTCAAAAAGAACCACATTTAAAAAAATTAGTAAAACGGTTCACCCTAAAGGCCATCCCAGCAACTTCCCGCTAATTCCATACCTGGGCACTTGAAATTATACTTATGACGTTTTTGAGATTTTTGAGCTCAAAATATAATTTATGTGATATTTTTAGCTCGCTAAGCCCAAAGAGATAATATTTCTATGCATTTGAGCTCTTCGAGCCCAAAAGTCTGATAGAAGTTTCATAGAACACTACTTTTGGAATTTTCAAACCGCAATAACTTTTGAATGGATCAACCGATTTTCACGCGGTTGGCGGTATTCGACGCAGTTTTATCAGCCTCATAAAGAATTTTCAGGTTTTGATTGATCGAACCAAAAATTTCGGAGTAATTTCGAAAAAACACTTTTTTCGGTTTTCTTTCGTTCACGGTATCTCTCGAACGAATTAACCGATTTTGACCAGCTTGGTGGCGATCGACGTGGTTTTTTATTATCTAGAGCTGATTAGTTTTTGGAATCAATAGGTGGAGCCGTTTAAAAGTTATCAAAAAAAAAAACCTCATTTGAAAAAATTTTTTTTCTTAGTTTTTTTAAGATTTCTCCAAATCTACTGATCCGAATCGGTCCATACTCAAAATCTAAGTTTGGCCAAGCCCTTTCAAATAGCACCAACCGCGATAAAATCGGATGAGCTGTTCAAAAGTTATAAGCGGTTCACATACTTTCACACACACACACACACACACACACACACACACACACACACACACACACACACACACACACACACACACACACACACACACACACACACACACACACACACACACACACACACAGTGACAACCTCGCGGGAGTAGTCAGGGAAGCTTCCTATGACCTTCAAACGTCGAGATTTGATGTAAACTCGATTTTTGCAAAACGGGGTGAAAACAATAACTTCTCGAGTTTTAAAAATCTTCGATTTTATTACTGGGAAGTTAAAAGTTAAGTGCTAAGAAAATTGAAAATTTTCAAAAATCGGGAAGTTATTGTTTTTACCCCGTTTTTCGAAAATCGAGTTTTCATCAGATCTCAACGTTTTGAGGTCCTAGGAAGCTTCCCTGACTATTCCCGCGATGGTGTCTGTATGTCTATGTATATATATGTGTGTGTGTGTGTGTGTGTGTGTGTGTGTGTGTGTGTGTAAACCTCTCATAACTTTTGAACGGCTTGACCGATTCAGTCGCGGTTGGTGCCATTCGAAAGGGTTCGACTAAACTTAGATTTTGAATACAAGTTGGATCGATTCGGACTGATAGATTTTGAGAAATATTAAAAAAACTGTGAAAAAAAATTTTCTCAATTGTAATTTTTCAAATCGGTTGATTCCTTCGTGAGTTATCGTTGACGAAAGAAATAAAAAAAAAGTGTTTTTTTCGAATTACACCGAAATTTCCGGTCTGATCAATTTGTGTTTGAAAATTTATCATAGAATTTGAAAAACTGCGTCGAATGCCACCAACCACGTGAAAATCGGTAGATTCATTCAAAAGTTATTGCGGTTTGAAAATTCAAAAAATAGTGTTTTATTAAACTTCTATCAGACTTTTGAGCTCGGAGAGTTCAAAACTACACGAAAATTATATTTTTGAGCTCGAAGAGCTCAAAAACGTAATAACTGCAATTTTGAGCGCTTAATTACGAAAGTAGCGGGAAGTTGTAGGGATGGCCTTTAGGGTCAACCGTTTTCCTAACTTTTTTTCATAGTTTTTTTTATGTTTCTCAAAATCTACCGGTCCGAATCGGTCCAAATTTTATTCAAAATCTAAGTTCAGTCAAGCCCTTTCAAATGGCATCAATTGCGATGAAATAGGTCAAGCTGTTTAAAAATTATGAGAGGTTTACATACATCCACACACACACACACACACACACACACACACACACACACACACACACACACACACACACACACACACACACACACACACACACACACACACACACACACACACACACACACACACACACACACACACACACACACAGACATAGTGACAACCTAGCGGGGATATTTAGGGAAGCTTCCTGTGACCTTCAAACGTCGAGATCTGATGAAAACTCGATTTTTGCAAAACGGGGTGAAAACAATAACTTCCCAATATTTGAAAATCGTCGATTTTCTTAGCGGGAAGTTAAAAATAATTAAATCATATTATAAATAGTAATCATATAATTTATAACATATTTAATCAAAATCAAATGAATTTGTTTTAATTAATGAATATAAAATAATAATGAATTGAAAGCCTTGCATAACAAAATTTTTCGCCAATGATCTTATGGAAAAAAAAATTTTTTTTGTTTCAAAATCTCGTATCTGCAAAAAAATTACCAGGGTATTTGATGAGAAAACTCGTATCTACAAGAAATTGACAATAATAACAAGGTATCGATGCAGATAGCAGAAATTATGTTTAATTTTTTTAAGGTGATAAATGAAGAGTATATATTTCAAATTAGTTATAAATTTTTATCAAAATTAAGTAACTCTAAACGTTTTTATCGATTTACCGAAAATTACGATTTTGTAGATACGAGGTTTACACAGAAACGGGACGATATACTGATTGTAATAATTACAATCACCGGATAGTTGCATTTATCATCTTAACTTTGCAAAAATTAATAACCATCCTGCATAGTAGAAGCTACAAAATAAGGATGGTTACCGTTAACATAAAATTCTCTCGGTGTGGTAGTCGGTAGCCTGCACCGAAAAAATCGGTAGACTCTACCGAAAATAATCGGTATCTGCTACCGATTTTTTTTGGTAGCAGCTACCGATTTTTTCGGGAGCCCCCACCGAAAAAATCGGTAGTCTCTACCGAAAAAAATCGGTAGCTGCTACCGAAAAAAATCGGTAGCTGCTACCGATCACCAATCGGTAGCCTCTACCGATTATTTTTTTCCGTGTAGGTATGAAATTGGCAGGAAGTTGCAGGGATGGCCTTCAGGGTCTACCGTTTTTCTAATTTTTTTTGTTTGAATTATTTATCAAATTCAAGATTACATTACACCATTTATAAATAAATGTTATTTAATATCTTAAAATTATTATTATAATTCAAATTAACTTTTACTTTTTTAATATTTTTTTTTGTTATAATATTTTTAAATTATTTATTTTCATCAGATGTTCACATTTTGAAGTTCCATTAGATCATTGTGACCATTTCGAAAAAGATCTCCATATGTGTAAGTTTATGTATTTGAATCTTTTGTAACTCTTAACAGCCGAGACCAGTGATTGCAGTTTCAATCAGCTTAGCGAAACGAATGTAAATTTTGAAAAAACGTTTTTAGAGATAATAGATAATTTAATAAACTATTTCACCACAAAGCGTTTTTTTCAAAAATTTCATTCGTTTCGTGAAACCAATCGAAACTGCAATTGCTCTGCTGTTGGGAGTGCGACAGAGATAGTTCCGTTGAACTCCGTGAGAGCAAAGCGAGAAAAAGATGGTCTCGCCTGTTAAACAAATCAACCAAATGGCCGATTAAACGGTGTGGCACGTTTTGGGACCAAGACAATTCATCTCCACAACAATTCTTTTTGTTACTATTTATTTTCCGTTCTTGTTTTATTTTCTTAACAACAAAGCATTTGAGAAAGGAAAAAATTAAAAACTAAAATCAAATAATTAAAGTGAAACCTATGTTTCAAGGATTCAACAAACATCATAGTTCGAAGTATGCAATTATTATTGATAAACTTCCCATATTTTTAACTATCATTGTTATCATTATTTTTAAATAATAAAAATTTTGAATGAATGAGGGCGAGCAAAGTGAGCACGATATGTCTAATCAAACAAAAAAAATGATTGCACGTTTGAATGTAATGATAAAAGTTATTTTCCTGTTAACTCTTCAGTACCCGCGCTATGAGATTTTTATTCATGCTCAGTTTCAATCTCAATTATTTATTTAAATTCAAATGGAAAGGCCACTTGAAAATTTTTTATCTTCCTATAATTTTATATTCTTAAAATTTATGCAATAAAAAAGTATTAAATTTGTTTAGAAATAACGAAAAAAAATGATTTTTGGAGGACATGAGATTTTTTTTCATGGCAGAGTATTAGAGGTTGTTAAAAATCGAGCTGTTCGACTCCCTACGGCGTAGATCGGCTTTTTTCGATAAGCGCTCCACCGACATATTTGTTTAGTTTGGGCATTTCCGGTGAAAATTCAAAATTTGGCCGGAAGTACCCAATTAAATCTCCTGTTAAAAAATTCTATGAAAATCAAATACATCGTCTCACACCAAAATATCTCAGGAAATGCCCAAACGCAGCCCCTGTTAAAAGCGGAACTCAAAATTCCAATTTTAAAAGGTTCTCCACGGAAGTTACATTTTGGCACACCCTATTAGATATATGAAATCATGTTAATCGGAGTAATTGTCGTGATGATTAGTTCTCCTGTGGTTGTATTGGTGGGGATCTAATATCAGAGAATAAATTGTCATCGGGATGAATTGTCTTGGTCCCAAAATGCAGTGGACAAGTCTTGAAACAAAACAATTCTATTAAAGCATTTCTTTGCCTAAAATAAAATAGAAATTTTTTTGAATCTAGCGAAATTTGCTTAAATTAATAAAAAATTCTTGATTCAAGAACTTTTTTGCTTGATTCAAGGTAATCGAATTCAAAGTACTCAAACTTTTCACAATAAACGTGTTCGCTTAAGATTGTGGTTTTGAAATGAACTTAATTTATTATGTATATAAATTTATATGTTATTTAAACATTATATTACTTCATTTGCTGAGCTATTTGCCTCGTTGTTGCGTGCGCAACTTGTGTATGAAATTCTATACTACACTATATTACTTCAATTTTGATCCAATCTGTATGGTATAGTGTGGTATAGAATTTTACAACTGTCAGTTGCGCGCGTAACAACAAGGCGAATTGCCTCAGCCTATTTTATTATCTCGTGTTTCAGTAAAAAATTCGAAATTTGAACTCTTTTTTATCAAAAAGTTAACCTGAATTTATGTTGATTGTATGTTTATTAAAAATGTATACAGAAAAAAGTTGATTGATCAAATTTTGTAATTGCGTTACTGGCCCAGTGATTGATTAAAAAAAAAAACTAGTTTGTTATTGTAAAGGTAAAAACATAAAGTCATCTCTATTATTATTTAACTTTCGGTGAGTCCCCAAGCAAGTGTTTTTGAGGAAGAAAGAAAGTCATAAAGGGTCGATAATTATGTCGATGATGTTTCAAATTAAATTTTAAACCACCCTAAACAATCATGTTACTTTATGTGCTCCCTCGTATGACTGAGTCCCTGATTTAATCAACGAATTTACGCTAACGCCCTTCTAAATATAGTTTCAAGCCCCAGTTGTGGTTACTACCGACTGCGGCTGAATGATAATTAGTCTAATGAAGATAGCGCGTCGGGAGACATACATGCAAGTGAATGTATGTTCTCCAATGTATAATTAGATTGTATATATAATCTAACGTGTAAAGAATTTGTTGAAATCTTAATGGGACATGGATATGTATCGGAACTATGATTGGCAATAGCAAATCAATAACGTTTTATTGTTGATAAAAAGTTCTGTAATTATATTAACAAAGCTATAGCTTTTCAAAAATTGAAGTGATGCTTTTACCAATAATTTAAAAATTTTTTTTAGATTTTTGAACTCTAGAGATCAAAAATCTCAAAAAACTTTAAAATCAACACTGTAATATTTTTAAATGCCTTTAGCTTAGAACAACTCAACTTAGCGGGAAGTTACAGGGATGGCCTGCAGGGTTAACCACCATCCAGATTTTTTTTTATTTTTAATACTAAAAATGTAAAATTTAGATGTAATGATTTAATGCTTTAATAAAAAATATTTTAAAAACCACTGATCTTGCAGGTTTTCGTAGAACTTTCCATTATTTTCAAGCATTCAACTTAATTTTTCAAGATGAAGAGTTTAATAGATTTCAGAATTGATCAGTACAATAGTTTAAAAGTTGTTTCAAAAAATAATTTTTTCGAAAGTTTTTTTATTAAGATTTCTCAACATCTATCCAACTGAATAGGTTTATATAACCATAAAGTTTATGAGCAATAAAACATACACATGAAACGTACATAGACTTACATTGTACTCAAGAAAATGACTTCTTAAATGCAAAAATTTTTTCAATTTTTTCACTGCGATAAAAAACAAACTTGAATTAAAGAGAAAACATTTGGGTAGTCCGAATTATTTTTTCAGTTAATGAAAAATTCCTACTGAGTGGTCCTACCTATTCTTTCATCCTTTTTTCTTCCCCTTTTTGAAATTTGTTGTTAAATGACAAACAAGTTATTAAAATGACTCGGAAAAAATTCTGAAGAGCTTGATCATTTGAATCAAGCGGAAAAATTCTTGAATCAAGTAAAATTTATTTGAACCAAGGAAAGATAGTAAAAGACTTTGTCTCGAGTTATAAATTAATTTTGTTGCTGTTAATGCAGCGTGAAGTTAAGAGAATCGAAGCACTTAAAGATAATTTAAGCAGAGGGTTATTTACAATTTAATTTAATTTATGTGAAATTTGATGTCATTAATTTTTAGAGTCTATTGTCATTTTGAGCCACATTCATGTTCTCTATACTTTAGAAATTTCAATTTTTCATGTTTAAGAAGAAAGATGTGAAATACAATTCAAGATTGATTAAAAACTATAATATTTAATGATCAGTAAAATAACGATGATAAAGCACAAATTGTTAAATTTTAAAAAGTGTCTACAGTTGAATTAGTTTCACAATTAAATGTAAAATTTAATTTATTCCAGAATTTTTCAATTTCTATTTAAATAGAATTTAATATAAAAAATGATTATTCTTCAAAGTATTTTGTTGACGGAGGGGGGGGGGGGTTCTATCAAATCAAACGATTTTTATGATTCCTACGACATCATATTGTACTTTTTTCAGATCTGATAACAATTATATTTAGCAATAAACCGATCATGTAATTGAGAAGAAATTAAAAATTATATATATATTCCTGTAAGAAAAAAAAATTTTTTTGAAAAAAATCAGAACTAGTCAAATGGTGAAAAGAAGAAAAATTCAATGAAAATTTAATTTTTTAAAAATTGAACTGATTATATTAACCTAAAGTTTATAGAAGTTTCTTTTTTTAGCAAATCAAAAGGTAAGAGTAATTGTTGTGTTTTTGATTAATAAAAATGATATTCCCAGTGTAAAATCTAAAAGTATAATTAAGACCATCAATTACGAATGTAATAAATAGCACAATTATTTATTTTTTTCGAGGGCTAATTCTGTTCAGAATGGGTATAGTTTATGGTGTATAAATAAAAAAACAACTTGGGCACCCCTTGAATCAACGTCGACAGGGCGAGTGTCCCCACATGAAACGACCTGCACACAAGTATGTAAGAGTAGAGCAAGAACCCTCGACTCCCGCGGGACCAGTTTATTCGGAGCCGCGTGAATCGGCTATCAATTTATTTTGTCGCAATCTAGTTTTGAAAGAGTCTTTTTTTATCACCTTCTGTCCCCTCTTTCCCAGTCGTTGTTCATCCGAGCGTTAAGCTACAACGTGGAAATTAAGGACTAACAGCACAGAAATAAATCTTACGTTACGCGGCATTAATTATAAACTTAACTGCACATTATAGAATCAAATAAAAAGATTCATTTATAAACGGAATAATTATAAATTATTACTAAATACCTCTTTCAAACGATGCTGATTTTAAGTATTAACTTGGTTGCTAAATTTCGGGTAATAACTATTCACTTTGTTCACGAAATATTTAAACTGGTATACAAACAAAATTAAAATCACTAATATAGTTCAACTTTGAGTGAGATTATCACAAGTCGTGGTAGCTTACGGATACAACAGTGTCCAAAGTGTAGAACTTGAATGTTCGCGCAGCCCGAATCGGGCAAGAGAACTCACCCCGCGAAGTCAGAGAATAGTGAGTCTAGGTCGCAAAACGTTGGATCCCGCCCACTATTAAACTACCCCTATGTCAACCAATCAGACTACAATCTCTTTCACATCAAGGCGGAGTTTAATTTTCTCCTTTACTTTATCCAACCTTCACAAACAGAGTTTGTAGGGGTGGCTTACCTCTTTATGGGTAACTACAAACACGTACTTAAACTACATCATTATCATGTTTCTATTCTTCATTCCACTTGCTATTAGTGGTAGTTACATAACTATTACGCTACGGATATAAGTATTCTTACTATAAAGCTTACCGAACAAAGTTATCAAAAGATCACCTTTAAAATAATTTTATTCTCAGCGTACTAAATGTTTCATGAAGTTTTTTTTATAATAAAATAAATGGATTACTTCTCTTTAATTGGCTAAAAACTATTAGATAAGAGTGGAGTACACTGAAAAAAAAATGTTTGACTGGAGGATGAATTCTCTTGGCTCAAGAAAATATTAAGGAAGACTGAAAATTTCTTGAATGGAGTCAAAGTTTCTTGAGTCAAGAAAATTTCTTCATGCTCCAAATTAAAAATGTTTGGTGTGCCTGAATTTGCGACATTTGCTTGAGGAGTCATTGTAAAAAATATTATTTCGATGCGTTATGTGTAAAGTGCCAGTTTTCGGTGCATTTGAATTGACGAAACTAGCCATTAAGATTACATTTATAACCACGGGATCTGGTACGCTCATCCGAACTCGCTTTGTTCATCCTAATAACGACGTATTCGATCCCGTAGAGGATGCATCAAAAACTTGAAGGCTTATTCTACTTTGGATGCATGAAAAATGAAAAATATTGTTATGTTTATCGATGTAAAACTTGTTAGGCTCAACGCAAACATTCATAAACTACAAAAAAAAATAATAAATTTTATTGATTTTAACTCCTCTTTTAAAGTAAAAACGATAGTCAAACAGGACTCTTCAAAAAGTAGATAGATCCACGCTGTTGAAAAAATCTCAGATACTTTTGAAATTTTAACTGCAAACTGTATACTTATCGCTCTATCCGTAGCATCAGAATTATTAATTTTTATACAAAATATCAAAATGCCGGAAAAAAAAAAGAAAAACAAGTTTTTTTTGCGTGAATTTTCGCAGAGAAAATATATTAAAAATACAATTTTCGTAATAAGTGTAGAAGTATCACTTGAGAAAAAAAAACTAGAATTTTCATAATCACGCTTGTTTATAATCAATTATAATTATTAGTATTACAGAAATTGAATAGAAATAATTGTACTAATAATATTTGCGTGGAGTAGTTCATGTAAATATTTGATTCTGGCGCATTCAGTAGGTGATAATGAAAATGAAAAAATTTTTAATGAATTTATTGAGTGAAAAAGAATGATGAATTGTAGTATTAAAATGTCTGTATTAAAAAGTAAAAAAGGAAATATTGTTTGTCATAAAAAAGTATAATTTAGACCGGAAAATCATTCTAGACTCATACTTCTGTAGTTGGAAATACAAAAACTGTTTTATCAGTATAGTGAACGCTTGTCTAAGGGCCATGGTCCTTTTGAATTATTATTGGGCCATGATCCATTAATTACAATTAATCAAAAGAGAAAAAAATAAATAAATAAATAAGTAAATCTTACTAAGTTAACAGGAAAAATAAATAAATATCAATTGGAGATAATTATTTCCGTATCACGATAAGTTTTAAATTGGAAAGGAAAACCAAAATTCTTTTAGATTATACTGTGCTTAAACTAAACCCTATAGGGAAGTCTCCACGTTTTTTCATGATAACGAATCGCTATTTGTTAAGAATCTAATAAGGTCTGGAACTTCCCGCCTTTTTTGAACTCGAAAATCTTTTAACTGATTGATTTTTTAGCTTTTCAAGCTAAAAATTAAAAACTTACATAAAAAAAAAACTTTATTTAGAAATTTAAAAATGATTATTACTTTTGAATGTTTCATTCAATACCGAAATCAATAACTTCTTACTTTTGAAAATTAATCATTTTCAAAATAAAGAGTTAAAAAAAATAAAACATTTGACAAATTAGATAAAACTGTTGAAGAGAAGTTAGTTTAAAGTTCACAATGAAAACATCTGCTATATACGCAAGTCAGATAAGTTCATAAACCCACCGCTACGCTGCGCAGAAGTGGATTTTTCGTTCCCACTTAAATACTTGTTCTAGAATTGATAAAAGCAATTTTAACTGGGATTGAAGCATACTTACCTGGCGTAGAGGATACCGTGATCACAAAGGCGGTTCCTCCAGGATGAGGCTCTTCCATTGCACTACGGTTGAGCTGATCCCTGCGAATATCCCTAATGTGGATATCTCGGACGTACGATTTTTGGTAGTCGGGACTGCGTTCGCGCTATCCCGGGTGATATAATTCAAAGTTATTCATTTTAAGAAGAATTTGTAGCCTTTCTTGAATTAGATTTCCAAGCGATTACAAACATACTAAGCACCGGGGTATTATATTAGAAACGACTCTTATTTTAATTCGCTGACACTGAGAAACAGTGTTTCACACATAGAATAAATTTTCTTCAAAATATGGGCCTTTAAGGAGTTACATGGGTTTGGGGGCTCCAATAAATCGAATTTTTTTTTATATCAATAAATTCTATATGTCTTGAATATTGTCCTAAATTTTGAATTCGTTCGGAGTAAGGGTTTAGGAGAAAGAGCCTTGGGAAATTGGCTCTTACGATCAGTTCGGCTGAGCGCTTAGAACTTTAAACGCGTTTTTCTCGAAGCGCTATTTTCAAAGTCGGTCATCAAGATTGCTCGAAAACTATTTGACTAATCTGAATAAAATTTGGCACACGTTTTCGAGATACTATTAATAAGAACTTGAACGAAGGAATATTTTTTATGGCAACTATTTTAAAAAATCAGAATGTAATGTAAATTTTAGCGAAATTTGATTTTTTTTTAAACTCTGTCAAAAATCCAAATTTCAATTTTTGTTTTTTCCTTTGCGCAAATTCTAGTTTTAGGTATTAAATGAAAGACCCAATTTCATTTTTTGATTTCACATGAAGCTGCTATTAGTTATGCTGTCAACACCAAAGCACCTTTTTTCGGATGGGTCTCCGATAAAGACGATGCAATAGCTGAGTTTTAAATGTTTTTCAATGAAAATTTCAGAAAATGTTTATTGAATATGTATCTTTATTATGAAAAAAAGTTTGAATTAACAATTTTATTTTTTACATGAAAAAAAAATTTTTTTAAAATATGCTATTTTTTTACGGAGTAAATTCATGTAACCACTTAATTTGAATACTGCATATTTCCTGTTGAATATTTAATTTTGTCCATTAAAAAGCAAGTAAGTCAACTTAAGTATTAAAATTTACAAGCGCTGAAATTTATTTTAAGTTCTAGACCTCAAAATTTGTGAGGAAAAAAATCGGCTAAAATTAATATACACAATTTGATGAAGAATTTTACAAGCTGCATTTCCAATGTAAAAAGTACAATTTTGTTTGTGAATTGGTTAATATTGCAAAAATCGTGAAACACTTATTTTTATGGTAAGAAAAAATTTTTTTTTATTTTGACTACATATCGACGTTTTAATTAGCAAGTTGTCTAACTCTATTTTACAGAATCTTCCATTTGTACGAAAATAAAATAAGTTAGAAATTTATTATCACTTTAAAAAACCATTTAATATTTAATAGAGGTGGAATATTTTGGTTAGGAGCATTCAAGTAATTTATAATTGGACTATTACTACATCAAAGTGTTAAAAAATCACCTTCTAAGAAATAAGGAGTTAGACCAATTGCTAATTAGACCGTCGATATGATCGCTTAAATTGACAATTTTTCCTGGTAAATACAACTCTTGCTTGAATAAATAAAAAAAATCTAAAAAACGGTTGACCCTAACGGCCATCCCCGCAACTTCCCGCCAATTCCATACCTAAACGCTTGAAATCGCATTTATGACGTTTCTGAGCTCTTCGAGCTCAAAAATACAATTTGTGTGTTATTTTAAGCTCTCTGAGCTCAAAGAAATAGCTTTTGTATGCTTTTGAGCTCTTTGAGCTCAAAAGTCTGATAGAAGTTTAATAAAACAGTATTTTTTGAATTTTCAAACTGCAATAATTTCTAAATGAATGAATCGATTTTCACGCGGTTGGCAGTATTCCACGCACTTTTTCAGAATCTATGATATACTTTTGAACACAAACTGATCGAACTGAAAATCTTAGAGAAATTTGAAAAATTCACTTTTTCCGAATTTTTTCGACAACGATAACTCACGAACCTATCAACCACTTTTCACGTTCTTGGTGGCGATCGACGTAATTTTTTGTGCTCTAATAATTATTTCATTTCGTCAAAAATGATCCAAAAGCGAAATCTCGAAGTTATGTGAAAAAAACACTTTTTTCGAAATTTTTCGTTCTCGATAACTCTCGAACGAATCAACCGGTTTTGATGGGACCGGTGGCAATCGACGTGGTTTTTTAAGTTTAAGAGCTGATTTGTTTTCGGAATTGATCGGTAAAGCCGTTTAGAAGTTATTCCAAGAAAACGATTTTTTTAAATTTTATTTTTGAGATTCCTTTAAATCTAGCGAACCGAATCGATTCAAATTTTCACGAAATTTAATGGCAATGATACTCTTTAGATCGCCACCTATTTCGATCCGATCGGTCGAGCCGTTCAAAAGTTTTAAGAGGTTTACATACATGCACACACGCACACACACACACACACACACACACACACACACACACACACACACACACACACACACACACACACACACACACACACACACACACACACACACACACACACAGTTACACACACATACACACAGCCGCACGGACACCATCGCGGGAATAGTCAGGGAAGCTTCCTAGGACCTCAAAACGTCGAGATCTGATGAAAACTCGATTTTCGAAAAACGGGGTAAAAACAATAACTTCCCGATTTTTGAAAATTTTCAATTTTCTTAGCGGGAAGTTAAAAATTAGAAAAACGGTTGACCCTAAAGGCCATCCCTGCAACTTCCCGCTAATTCCGTTAATACCTGGCCGAATATAATACCCCAGTGTTTAACATGTTTGTAATCGTTTCGAAATCTAATTCGAGAAAGGCTCAAGATTCTCCTCAGAATGACTAATTTTGAATTATATCACCCGGGATAGCGCGAACGCAGTCCCGACTACCAAAAATTGTACGTCCGAGATATCCACATTAGGGATATTCGCAGGGGTCAGCTCAACCGTAGTGCAATGGAAGAGCCTCATCCTGGAGGAACCGCCTTTGTGATCACGGTATCCTCTACGCCAGGTAAGTATGCTTCAATCCCAGTTAAAATTGCTTTTATCAATTCTAGAACAAGTATTTAAGTGGGAACGAAAAATCCACTTCTGCGCAGCGTAGCGGTGGGTTTATGAACTTATCTGACTTGCGTATATAGCAGATGTTTTCATTGTGAACTTTAAACTAACTTCTCTTCAACAGTTTTATCTAATTTGTCAAATTTTTTATTTTTTTTAACTCCTTATTTTTAAAATGATTAATTTTCAAAAGTAAGAAGTTATTGGTTTCGGTATTGAACGAAGCATTCAAAAGTAATAGTCATTTTAAAATTTCTAAATAAAAGTTTTTTTTTATGTAAATTTTTAATTTTTAGCTTGAAAAGCTAAAAAATCAATCAGTTAAAAGATTTTCGAGTTCAAAAAAACGGAAAGTTCCAGAGATGGCCTGCAATACAAACAAATCAAACTAAATTTCGGAATAAAAATTGCGAAAAAGAATACATAAACAGTTAATGAATTAACTGATGAAAAGAGAACAGCAATTGTACAAAAAATATGTTGGTGAAGTCCTCATTATATTATTATTGATAATTAATAAATAAACAATTTTCAAAATTAAACAAATTAAAATTTTTGTCTTTTAGATTCATGCAGATATACTTTACACTAATGTCAGATGTACAATCGTGGACATTAATTTGAGTCAGTTTCTAAGTTTAGGGATTTATGGCCATCAATAAATTTGACCGTTTCTAAACTCTAAAATTGGAAAATATGAAATTTTCCAATTTGTAAAATAAGCAAACCATAAAAAATGATAATATAAAAATTTTTAAAATTTAAATAAAGTTAAAAGTAAATTATACCTGTACTAAAATGTGACAGATAAAAAGACAGCCAACTGTAACTGTAAATAATAAAATTTCTAAACGAATTCATTTTTAAAAATGAACAGTCAAAAAAAGAAGCATTAATAAAACCATATCAGATACTACGATAGTAAATGCGGAAAGAATTGATCTAGAAATCATCAAAGATTGATCTAGATCTGAGATCACAAAGATTTTAAGAGCTGAAATGAACTTTGCTTAAATTTCAATAAATTAATATTAATGTTTATTGACAGATTTTAAGTAACGATATCACTCATCTGACAGAGATAGAACTTTCTTGATTTAAAAAATTTTTTTTTCTTTCCAGTTTTTCAGTTTCTATATTTATAGGAAAAAAGTTATTACTTAAAAATGTAAATAGAGCATAGTTTTCAAATAAATTTGTTACAAAAACAGAAATTGATACACTTAAATAAAAAATAAAAAATGAGTTATTTTCAGACAGATTTTCTCTGGATGAAAATGATGTATAATTTTAATTCGATTTTCGATAAAAAATGTCTAATGTAAAACATTGAATACAAATAGTTGCATAATAAATGAAGTGAGCAGCAAAGAACGCAAAAAAAATTTAATTTGAAAATAGTGAATCAAATAGCTGACAAATATAAAATATCATTACATACTAATTTTCAAAAATAAGTCAACACTGTAAGAGAGCTGTTGGTATAATGGTACGCATATGAAAACATCGTTTAACGAACCGCAAAGAGGCTTGGAGAATTTACACCCTAGTTGGCCATTATACGATTTCTAGGAGCATGATTTCTAACATCTCTGCCCCATCTAGATGTAATAAATATCACTGGCGAGGGAGAGAGCCCCACCAATTATTCTTGAACTAGTCGTCATCGGCACGCAAAAAGTCAGGGCGACGATACGAACATACGGTAGCGTCAACGATGCCCTCTTGTACCCCATTGTCATTTTTATACCAGGGTGAACAAAAAAAAAAACGAATCGTATTCTCGTATTTGCATCAAGTGGTGCTTCCGTTCAAACCCGTGACGACATTATCATGTTAATAATTTCTAACACCTTATGTATCCAGTAAAATAAAAACGCCAGATTTTATTAATCGTAAAATTTTCTATTGTTATTATTCTTAATACTTTTTCTTAATGCAGGGCGTCATCACGCCCAGATAAAATTATTTCAGTTTGCTGATAGTTACATTAGACTTAGAACCCAGTTGTGTTATTGCAATGTCCTTTAGTAAAGTGGTTGTGGTGAACGCTACATTTCAAATTTGATGATAGACAACATACGTACATGTGTATAAAGGAATAATCCCAGTAAAAAAAGAAGAAAATAATATCTTCGATTTAAAAAAAAAATATAAATAGAATCATTTCAAGACTTTTTTAGAAAACGGTCGTAAGGTTGAACGTGATAAACTATGGGACGTTTTACTTTCATTGAGTGAAAATTTTTTGAATGAAAAAAATTAGAAATATTATAAATTTTCAGGGTAAAACACATTAAATTTTATGACGGTAGTAAATTAACAAGATCAATCTAAATAATTTTATTATTATTCAATTTCCAAATCTGTCTGATTTGATCGTTGAAGATAAAAATTCGAATTAAGTAAATCAATAATTATAATGATCCTCAATAGGTTAAATTTCTTTTAGCTATATTGGAATTAATGTTATTTATTCAACAAATAAATACACCATTTTATTTTGTCAAGTATAGTTAGTTCAATATATCATTATTATTACTATTCAATATTTAATTACTATTATATGCTTCAATCAAGAGCTTTCAAAAATTATTCTCTGTAATAATTATTCTATAAATCCTCTTATTACTCAATAATAAACGGTAGTAATCTGGTGATTGTTGGTGGTGATTAATTATCGAACATACATTTATACTTTTGAAAGAGAATTAGGGGATGTTCGGGTGAGATATTCCATCAATGTATGTAGTAGGGTGATTCAAAAAATAACTTTTTTCTTTATTTTCCTAGGAACCACGCTCAAAAGTTTTGTTTAGGTATAAAAATGAGCCTGTGAAAAGATGAGCTCTTAATTTCAAGATTAAGATGATCCTCATTGCACTTTTCGATTTTCCACAAGAATAAAACACAGGAAAAATTATTTTTGTTCTTTCCGATTTTTTTTAACTAACTAACGAAGGCCCCAGTGTAAAGTTTTTGACATATTTTTGTAGAGAATTGAACGCTTTACAGAAAAAGTCTCTTATGACTTTTTGATGAATTGGATCTAACAATAGTAATTTAAGGTCAAAGTTCAAATTATACAAAATTTTTGGGTTTTTATAACTTTTTTTGGTGAATCTACACGACTTATTTAAAAATTTTTGAAATATTTTTGTAGAGAACTGAACGCTCTACAAAAAAATTCTAGAATCATTTTCCGTTAAGTTATCGTGGTTAAAAGTTATTCAAGGTTAGAGTCAAATTAATCGTTGGTTTAGCCGTTTTCTTGAAAAAAAATCATAGATTTTTTAGTTTAAATCGCTAATAACGAATATGAACAATTTTTCACATGCTTGCTTATATATTTTCATATATTTTGAATATATCTGTGAATATATGAAAGAACTTTGAAATTTTACAAAAAACGGTAGGAGGTAAATGGCTTGTTCAGATTGTAAACTTGCCATTTTTTGTTCGTTTTCGATAGCAATAATTTGTATTTTTTTTTTTTTTTTTTTTTTTTGGTTAAATCATCAAGGTACATAAAACTACATAACAGTTTTTGAAGTTCCAGCAGATTTTTTTAAAACTCAACACAGCTTCATTGAGTGATGTGATCTCTTAAAAGAAAAAGTATTTTTTAAAATAGTTATTTCCATTTGTGAGAAAATGTCGAATTATTTGTGCACGTAACCGTACACGGAAAAAAATAATCGGTAGAGGCTACCGATTGGCGATCGGTAGCAGCTACCGATTTTTTTCGGTAGAGGCTACCAATTTTTTCGGTAGAGGCTCCCGAAAAAATCGGCAGCTGCTACCGAAAAAAAATCGGTAGCAGATACCGATTATTTTCGGTAGTCTACCGATTACCACACGGAGAGAATTTTATGTTAACGGTAAACATCCTTATTTTGTAGCTTCTACTATGCAGGATGGTTATTAATTTTTGCAAAGTTAAGATGATAAATGCAACTATCCGGCGATTGTAATTAGTACAATCAGTATATATTAATTCCCACAATTATGATAATACGGTTTATTATCTAGATGGTAACTTTTACCATCGGAGATAGTTAAAATCTTCATGATTGTAATCATATAAAAACTACACAGGAAGTATAAAAAACTAAACTTTTTCGATTTTAGAGTCAGAATATAATAACATTCTAATGTTTGACATAAGAGTGAGTATTGAAAAAAGTATATTTATATTATTAAAAGAATAACAAAAATTTTGTCTCCAGGATAGTCATATGATAAAATCGGGTTTTTTTAGTGAAATATAGTGTCATTGCAAAGGTCTTGACTTGAATTTGCGCCTTTTTAAGGTTTCATATCATTCTCATCGATAGTCAATTTATCATGATAAGTATTTAGGCTGCATTCGAAAATGCTTCATTTCTAGACACATAATTAAGAAATGACCTTTTATCTTGTTAACTATTGAGATTTTGAAAGATATAAGCTCATCCCGACATTACACTCATCGAGACCTTTCATTTGAGTACCCACATCAATTTTTCATGTATTTTATATATTTATATATATATATATATATATATATATATATATATATATATATATAAATAAATAAATATATATATCTAATATATAAAATTCTCGTGTCACAATGTTCGTTCCCATACTCCTCCGAAACGGCTTGACCGCTTCTCATGAAATTTTTAATGCATATTCAGTAAGCCTGAGAATCGGCTACTATCTATTTTTCTAACCTCTAAGTGATAAGGGGTGTTCACCCCAAAATTTTTATTTTTTGATAAAATTTTTTTTAATTTTTATTATGTGGCATCAAAAATACATACAACTCTAAATTTGCACTTTTTTATCACCAACCCTTGCTTTTTAATAGTCATTTTCATAATTTTATCATTTTCTATCCCGCTCGATAACATCAATTATTATCACTTGGTAAGTTATCCCCTCCATGTGTCTACCGGTGTCACTTCTCACCCTGTAAACAGCACGGAGTAGGGATGTTACCTCTACAGTTTTCGGCTATTATTAGTGTTTATGCTTCAAGCGTAGTAGTTAAACATTTTTACTATCTCAGTGTAACTCTCATATCAAATATATTCTCGAGTAACTTTATTATTTATTTATTAATAACTAATATTATTGAATATAATTAATTATTAATAACTAATAAAATTATTAATTTTGAGTGTAAATCGCACGATCAGTTAATTAAGTGACTTACATAACCTCTAAAATACTCAACACGTGTCACGAGTTCCCGCAAACAACGGCTATTGAGTTGTAAGTATAAATTATTTTTTACGTTTATTATAAAATCAAAAATTATTCTTTCTTATTTATAACGAAAATATTGTTGGGAATGGTGAAAAACGAATTCGGTGAAAGTTAGATTTTTATTACAATTGGGAAATTTTTTTTTGTGTTTACTTATAAGAGCTCTAACTTCGACAGAATTTTTTTTTTTCACTATTTCTAACAATATGTATTTTCGATATAATTAAGAAACATAAAATTTTCGCTTTCGTGAAACTATCTAATTTTTACATGTATATTTAATGTAATCAAAGATAAAATAAATGATTAATATAATAATTAAATAATTCAATCAGTTCTATTCATGTGTGTTTTGTATTGTACAGTGAACAATGCCAACAAAACGCAAAGGGGCCAATTTGAGCCGTGATACAAATAAATCTAGAAGCATTCGAAATAGAAGAGCCCAAAGAACCGAAGAACAAGTTCAGGAAGAAAATACTGGAGCGCGTGTGAGAATGGCGCAATTGCGTCAAGAACAATCAGACGATACACGAGCTGAACGCAATGAAGTCATGAGATTAGAACAACGACAATCACACCGTTTTACTGTCAATAGACGCAGAGCGAATGACCAACAACGCCAACAGGCACATCGAGCATTTGTAGCTACATCATTTCTGCGTCTAGCATTCCAGTATGAGCCCGATATTGAATATTATGCTCATTCAAAAGTAGTATGTGGTGCTATGGACAAAAGAATGCCCGTATTGTCATGCTTTGAAATTCAAAAATGAACCAGCCGGGATGTGTTGCGCGTCAGGGAAGGTACAACTACCTGTAATTGAAACACCACCGGAACCATTGAACGGTTTGCTTATCGGCACAGATCCAGATTCTAACGTGTTCCTGAAGTCCATTCGAACATTCAACTCATGCTTTCAAATGACATCGTTCGGAGCAACAGAAATAGTTCAAAATACTAATGCAAATGGTCAACAATACAATTCTACATTTAAAATCAGAGGCCAAGTTTATCATAAAATAGGCTCATTGCTGCCAATGCCAAACGAACCACATAAATTTTTACAAATCTACTTTATGGGCGGCGAGGACTCCGGAAGCGCACTAGCCAATCGGGTGGATGCACGTTGTGGCTACAATAACCTTGATTCATTCTTTGCTAGACGCATCGTCAGCGAGCTGGATGCTCTATTGAATGAGCATAATGAATTGTTGAAAATATTCAAATCCCACATGCACAAATTAGAAAGCGATAATCACGCTATTGTTATTAATCCTGATAAAACACCAGCTGGAGAACACATTCGTAGATTCAATGCACCTGTTGCTGACGACGTTGCTGGAATCATGGTTGGCGATCGTACAGGTGCACGAGAAATTGTGATTCGTAGGAGAAATAATAATCTTCAGTTCATTGCTGATACACACCGTTCATATGACGCTCTCCAATATCCGCTAATCTTCTGGAAGGGACAAGACGGATATAGCATAAATATTAAACAACGAGATCCCGTATCAGGTACTTCATTTATTATGAATTTGATTATTACACTTTTAACAAAACAATTAAATTATTAAACGCAATTAACTTAAATTAATATTTATGAATATATTATTACAGGAGCCGAAACAAACAAGAACGTTAGCTCGAAGGATTATTATGCGTATAGATTGATGATTAGACGCGGGCTGGATAACGTCATTCTACGATTTCGAGAGCTTTGTCAACAATTCATGGTCGACATGTACGCGAAGATAGAAGGCGAACGACTACGATACTTACGATATAATCAACTCAAGCTACGTGTGGAAGAGTACATTCACTTGCGAGACGCTATTGTCAACAACGCCGACGCCGCCGAAATTGGTAACTCTGTCATTCTACCATCATCGTACGTAGGCAGTCCACGTCATATGCAAGAGTATATACAGGATGCTCTGACTTTCGTGCGCGAATATGGGCGACCGTGTTTATTTATCACGTTCACATGTAATCCAAAATGGCCAGAGATTACATCTTTGCTGTTGCCTGGCCAAAATGCAATACATCGTCATGACATTACAGCACGTGTGTTTAGACAAAAGCTGAAGTCATTAATAAATTTTATTACTAAATCACATGTATTCGGTCCCACACGTTGCTGGCTGTATTCGGTTGAGTGGCAAAAGCGAGGATTACCTCATGCCCACATTTTGGTTTGGTTAATCGACAAAATCCGTCCTGAAGAAATAGATAATATAATTTCTGCAGAAATTCCCGATCCGTCTACTGATCAATTGCTGTTTGATATTGTTACAGCAAACATGATTCATGGCCCATGCGGTACTTTTAATCGTTCATCGCCTTGCATGTCAGATGGAAAATGTACAAAAAATTTTCCTAAAGATTTCACTAACGATACAATCACAAATGTCGACGGATATCCAATATATCGTCGAAGGAATCCAGATAATGGCGGACAATCATTTATTAAAAACATCAGCAACACAGACATTGATATTGACAATCGTTGGGTCGTGCCATATTCGCCCCTGCTGAGCAAAACATACAATGCTCATATTAATGTTGAGTTCTGCAGTTCTGTGAATAGCATCAAATACATTTGCAAGTATGTCCATAAAGGCAGTGACATGGCGGTGTTTAGAGTGGAAAATACCAATGTGAATGCTCCTCCAGTAAATAAAAACGATGAAATAACGCTCTACCAAATAGGTCGGTACATCAGCTCCAATGAAGCTGTTTGGCGTATCTTTGGTTTTCCAATTCATGAACGGGATCCAGCAGTTGTTCAGTTAGCCGTTCATCTTGAAAATGGTCAGCGTGTATATTTCACGAACGAGACAGCGATTGATCGTGCTATAAATCCACCAAAAACTACACTCACTGAATTTTTTGAATTGTGTAATCGTGCGGATGATTTTGGTGCCTTTGCACGTACTTTACTCTATTCACAAGTACCACGCTATTTCACATGGGCTCAAACAAAACAATGGATACCCGCAAGCAAGGCTCACCAGTTGATGCATGCCCCAATTTATTCAAATCAAACGCCTTGGGGCGAGTATTTACAGTGAATCCAAGACAGACTGAGTGCTTTTATCTTCGACTATTGTTGGTTAATGTTACTGGCCCATTGTCATTTCAAGATATACGTAAAGTGAATGGGCAACAGTATACAACGTATAAAGATGCATGCCTTGCACTCGGCTTGCTAGAAGATGACAATCAGTGGGAATGTATGCTTGCTGAAGCAGCATTGAACTGTACAACAATACAAATTCGTCTACTATTCGCTATAGTGTTGACTACATGTTTTCCAGCCCGAGCAGAGATATTGTGGGATAATCACAAAGATTCAATGACTGATGATATATTGCATCAACATCGTACATGGTGTAACGATCTAGCGATAACATTCAGCCACGATATGTACAATGAAGCATTGATTGCTATTGAGGATCTTTGCATTATCATTGCCAACTTACCACTCAGTCATTTCGGTATGAATTCGCCAAATCGAGGTGCAACTGATTTAATGAACACTGAAATGAATCGTGAAATGCAGTACAACACTGTAGAAACGGCGGCGATTGTTACTCGCAATGTCCCACTAATGAATGAGGAACAAAGAACCATTTACGACCGCATTATGCTCGCAGTTTCAGCAGGACAAGGTGGGTTCTTCTTTTTAGATGCACCAGGTGGAACTGGCAAGACATTCCTTATTTCGCTAATTCTCGCCAAAATACGATCCAATAATGGCATCGCATTGGCCGTTGCATCATCGGGCATTGCGGCAACTTTATTGGATGGAGGCAGAACAGCTCATTCAGTATTTAAGCTACCACTAAATATTCAAAATAACCCTGACGCAGTGTGCAACATAAAAAAACAATCGTCCATAGCCACAGTGCTGAAACAGTGTAAAATTATCATCTGGGATGAATGTACCATAGCACACAAACATTCGCTTGAGGCGTTGAACAGGACATTGAAAAATATTAAAAACAACGACAAACTATTTGGTGGCACTCTGTTAGTCCTTTCAGGTGACTTCAGACAAACACTTCCCGTCATTACACGTTCAATATACGCTGATGAAATCAACGCCTGCTTAAAATCATCGACATTGTGGCGTAATGTTGAAATAGTACAGCTGAAAGTAAATATGCGCGTTCAAATGCTTCAAGATCCATCCGCTGAAACATTCTCAAAACAACTCTTAGATATCGGCGATGGAAAAGTCACTATAGCTGAAACTGGATACATAAAATTAGCGAATGATTTCTGCACAATCATTGATTCGCAAGATGCTCTCATTGAACAAATATTTCCCGATGTACACACGAATTACATAAATCTCGAGTGGCTTGCAGAAAGAGCAATGTTAGCTGCAAAAAATGTGGACGTTGACATTTTAAATCTGAAGATACAACAGTTATTGCCAGGGGACTTGGTATCATATAAATCTATTGATACAGTTTGCGATGACACTGAAGCTGTAAATTTTCCAACAGAGTTTTTGAACTCACTAGATTTGCCAGGCATGCCACCACATAACTTACAATTGAAGGTTGGATCTCCAATTATTTTGCTTCGTAATTTGAACCCACCACGGCTATGCAACGGTACGCGATTAGTCATAAAAAATTAATGAAAAACGTTATCGAAGGCACCATTTTAAATGGCAAGTTTCGAGGTGAAAATATATTGATACCACGAATACCTATTATACCCATAGATGTGCCAATTTAATTTAAGCGTATTCAATTTCCGATTAGATTGGCATTTGCAATGACTATTAATAAATCCCAAGGCCAAACAATGTCTCTTTGTGGCTTAGATTTGAGTACACCATGTTTTTCACACGGACAATTATACGTTGCATGCTCTCGAGTGGGTAAACCATCAAGTTTGATTGTATTAGCTAAAGACGGGCTAACAAAAAATATTGTTCACGCTGCAGCATTAAGAGATTAATATTATGTAATTAATTAATTATATAAATAATTATTACTTTTAATAAATTAAAACAATTAATGTTTGGTGTTTTGTTATTTTTAAACAACATTCCCTCATCGTTCACAGCGCTCCAGGCCTTTTTCACTCATATTTCACATCCTTATACACTTCCAATAAGTTAGTAATTTTTTTTCGACACTAGAAATTCTCTAGAAATTATTCACATGGCAAAACAACGTTTGCCGGGTCAGCTAGTATATATATATATATACATATATATATATATATATATATATATATATATATATATATATATATATATATATACAGGGTGTCCCAAAGTCACGGACGCCATTGTAGCATCTGATGAAAAAAGTAATTCTGAGAAAAGTCCTTAGCCATTGTTCAATTAACCGCATAGATAATTAATTATTAATTAAAAATAACGTCTCTTTATTTGTTAGAAAGAGAGCGCCAGTGTCCAGTAAAGTATGTGCCAAACAAAGACACAACTAACTGTATGACTAATTAGTTTCTATAGCTAACGTAGTCACACATATTTACTTACACATTCACACGTGCAAGCGTCTTCGTTGGAATGCACTTGACTTGACACTAGCGCTCCCTCTCTAACGCATAAAAGGATGTTATTTTAATTAATAATTAATTATCTATGCGTCTGATTAAAAAATGGCTAAGCACTTTCGTCTCAGAATTATTTTGTTTATCAGATGCTACAATGGCGTCCGTTACTTGGGACACTCTGTATATATATATATATATATATATGCTATATATATATATGCTATATATATATATATATATATATATATATATATTTATATATGAAAAATATATCAAAATGCATGTGAGTACTCAAATGAAAGCTCTTGGTGAGTGTGACATCAAGATGAGCTTATATATTAAAAAATGTCAATAATTAAGAACTGACATTGCTATCTTGTCAACTATTGACATTTTTAAAGATATAAGCTTATCCCGACATTTCCTTAGAGGAAATGACAATCGGCCCGAGCTTGGCCAAGGCTTGGCGCAATGCTCATTAACTCTGAGGCAAGCTTGAAATCCAAGCTTGGCCCAAGTCCGTCTGAGCATACAAATGATAACTTCCTGCCAAGACTGAATATCAGTACTGTGCCAAGACTGAGAATAAGTATTGCGCCAAGGCTGAAAATAAGTATTGTGCCAAGACTGAAAATAAGTATTGTGCCAAGACTGAATTTTAGTATTGAGTCAATACCGATTTTCAAGTCTGACCCATGCCTGGTTACCAGGACTACAGTTACTATTCAAGTCTGGCCCATGCCATTTGATAAAAAGTGATAAAAAGGAATTTTTTAATTGTAATTTTTTTTTATTTTAATTTTTATGCAGGGCTAACGCAAGTTCAGACCATTTGACTCTTTATTTAGACCTAACCTTTATTAATTATGGAAATAAAGTGAAAATTGCATTTGCCCTAACCGAGATTCGAACCCGAGCCGCGCGCTTGCTAGACCGATAACTAACCCCTACGCCATACGACCGATAAGATGTTCTACATCTCATTTCTCTTATAAGCTAAATCTATATGGTGACAGAGTGTGGCGGTTTATTATTTTCATAATTTATGTTATTTAATATTGTATTTTGATGAAAATTAACGATTTTTTAGAAATGTTTATTAATTTAAAAAAATACAAAAGTCAAGTCCTTATATTACTTTAGAATTTGTACATCGTTCTGTATACTTTTAATATTTTATTATAAATTTTAATGTTTAAAATTATCAATACTAAAAATTCCACTGTAAATTATTATATTTTAACTTTTTTAAGACCATATCAATCTGGACGATATGTAATTATTTTTGTTAAATAATAAATTTTCAATTTAAGCATTTGAAAAAAAAAAAAAAAAACAATAAAATGATAGAAAAACTGTCAAATTTACAGTTTTAACAATGTCAGTAGTGGATGGCTCTTGTCTCAAGTCTGGCAAGCAAGACTTGTTACAAAGATATTGGTTAGATCTTGGATCAAGACTGATCAACTAAGACTTGTTAATTGGATATTGGCTGGGTCTTGGTTCAACACTGGCAAACAAAGACTTGTTACATAGACACTGGCTAGATCTTGATCTAGGAGTAGCAAACCAAGACATCAGTTGAATATTGGCTGGGCCTTGGGCCAAAGATAATAAGCCAACACAGAAAAAACAATTAACGTGAATCAAGTAAATAATTTTGAAGAACTTCATCTCCTTGATTTAAGTAAAAAAAAAACTTAACTCTTGAAACAAGGCATTGGCTAGGTCTTGGTTCAAAACTAGCAAACCAAGACTTATTACATTGACATTGGCTAGATCTTAGTCCAGGAGTAGCAAACCAAGACTTGTCAGTTGAATATTGGCTGGGTCTTGGTTCAAGACTGGCAAACCCAGACTTGTTAGATAGATATTAGGTGGATCTTGGCTCAAGACTGATCAACCAAGACTTGTCAGTTGAGTAGTGGTCCAGTCGTGGGCCAGTATTGTTCAACCGAGTCTTGGCAACCCAGTATTGTGCCAAGACAGACCCCGTTGTATATAATTTTTTTCCTACAAGGGTTACACTCATCGAGACCTTTCATTTGAGTACCTACATCAATTTTTCATATATTTTATATATTTATATATATTATATATATGCATATATGAAAAATATATCAAAAATGCATGTGGGTACTCAAATGAAAGCTCTTGATGAGTGTGACATCAGGATGAGCTTACATCTTTAAAAATATCAATAATTAAGAAAATGACCTTGTATCTTGTAAACTATTGACATTTTCATTTGAGTATCCACATCAACTTTTCATATATATATATATATATATATATATATATATATATATATATATATATATATATATATATATATATATATATATATATTCACATACAAAATAATTTAAAAAATAATTTTTTAGGACTTGGATGATATTTCTCGGTTAGTTTCTAAACAGAATTTATACCGATTTTTTCGATTGCGGCTACCAAAAGGTATTTAATTTAATAAAAATTTATAATAAAAAAATACCTAATAAATACTCCTCATTTTTAATATTTTGTATTAAAGTAAGTGTTATTTGTATCTCAAATGAAGTTACTTTTTTTTATTCATTAAGAAGTGAGAATTTAACTTCTCGTTAAGAAGATAAGAAATTTTCAAAAATTGGTAATCGGTAGCCTGCACCGAAAAAATCGGTAGCCTCCACCGAAAAAAAATCGGTAGCTGCTACCGAAAAAAATCGATAGCAGATACCGATTTTTTTCGGGAGCCTCTACCGAAAAAATCGGTAGCCTCTACCGAAAAAAAATCGGTATCTGCTACCGATTTTTTTCGGTAGCAGCTACCGATTATTTTTTTCCGTGTAATCTTACAAAAGGGATTTCCAAAATCATAATTTTTCAAATAATTTCCAAGGTATTGTTATTTAAAAAACTAACATATTTAGAAGCATGCAATTAGGAGGCTCACTCATTAGATCGCAAAGATCCCTTTTAATTAAACTACTTATAAGTATATGTGAATGTAAATCATGTATGAAATGTTGCATTCAAGTATGTTAATAATCGTATTATATATTGTTGCGAGTAACTATATCATTATCATAAAAAGAATTATCTATCAATGTGTTTGTAAATCATAATTCTATTTCTATTACTAACGCCCAATTATACTTTATCTATGAAAATAAATGTAGACGGATTTATTATAAAGTTAGAGGGATGATTTATAATTGGGACGTCGATAAAAAGATATTCGATTTAAAGGGGCAGATATCAACTTACTAAATGCGTAGATTTTTCATGAGTACTGTAGATGGATACGCGTGCGGTCAATGGGGATTAAGACCTTTTAGTTGAGACTCTCTGTATAAATATTATATAGGGTGTTTTAATCATACAAATTTTCTTGTATTTATGTTATACCGATCTATTATAAAAGTTTTAGCTGTATTAATAATATATGTGCATCGTTAAGGATGCAATTAATCAGTTACTCTATTAATATTGTGACTGATTAATTCTGCATTGTTCAACATTAGCATTTAAATGGAGTAATCAATCGTAGTTGATTAGTTTAGAATTTATTTGCATTGTAACTAGATAATTAGTCGAGTTATATAATTGTTTGCTTGCTTTCTTTTAGCGTATTGTAGCGTATTGATATAAAATTTAATTAAGCAATACAATGATGGTAAATTTATCTGGTTTCGGTGAATGCAAGATGATGATGGTAGCGGGGTCGTTGTTGATTTCGGCTAGAGGTTCTGCGATGTGTGATGTTGGGACGTGCCAGGTAAATTTCTGATGATAATTGGAGATTTGTCGCCTTTACAGGTGTGAATGGACTGTATTCTCGTGTGAACAGTGATTTTGGCTCGTTCAAAATTATCCCTGGGAATTGAATATCCCATTGTAATGAATTTGCGTCAGACATTGGTTTAGATAGCGTAATAGGTCGGAGAGCATAGCGGACTGTATGAGAATGAATTTGATTTGACTCCAGAGGAGGTCCAAGTCGAGATGCCTGGAATAGCTCCTTCCAGTGGCTGAAGTATTGAGATGAAAGTAGATTATAATGCCAGGGTCGATTCAGGCTTGTGTAGTAGTGCCTGAACAGCCTACTTCTGGGCTTGAGAGTTACCAGAGTCGATTCAGGCCTATGTAATAGATCCCGCATGCATGCATAAAAATTTATAGTTGGAACGAAATATTTTGTAGTTTAGCATTTATTATTTTATTACATACGGGACATTTTTTTAAAATGAGAAAGATGACGTTAACAAATATAAGTTAATTATTTAATCGATAATTTGTAGATTAGCTAAGAATTCAACAATAATCAATTTTCCAAATAAATAGATGACAATCAATTAAAGATGCATGGCTAAAATGAGGTACTATAAATATATTTAAAAATTGTTTTTGATTTAAGGTGTCCAAAAATCATGTATAGGAAAATTGTTAAGTAATTACGTAGAATTCAGTTTTCTCTCCATTCCTTTATTTTCCTTTCTTCTTTGATAGACACCATACATGTATTTAAATGATGTGTCTTAAATTAGTGCGAAAAAAAAAAGAAACGATAAAAAATTTCGTAAAAACGTATCATGTAAAAATATACATTTTTATGTTAATTATCTTTTGTATTTTTTATTTTTTTTAGAATATACTTTTTTACTTTATGCTTGGTTAACTCGTCTGAAACAAGCAATCACACTTTAAAGATATTCGACCATGACAAAGAGAAATATCCAAAGCGGATAATGTGACTGGGTAAAGTTCTACACACATCAATACCGTGTATAATAAATTAAGGTGAGTACATGTATACAATTGTTGCGGTGCTGACATACTGCGCAGTCAATTAGTTTAATAGGCCGACAGTTGTCTACCAGCACAGACGACGGAGGGTGATATGTTTCTGCTATATGTATATATGCGTCGTCAAATCCCTGGTACACTGAATTCATAAAAACAGACAGTGACATAGCCCTGTGCACACCGAAATTATCTAAATACATATAAGTATTCCACTACATATATTTTTGATTACCCCTTATTTCTGACAGGTATTAAAAAATGTTTACTTATGAGAACATAAAATATTCTTATCATGACGTATAACGTTATACATGCTTTTTGAATCGTAAAAATATTGTTATGCTTGAAGATAAACTTTGTCATAAAGACAATACTATCACTTGGAATCCAACTAATATTATGTTTAACCTCTACTCAATTGTAAGTATCGATTTAAATGCTACAAAATTTGATATACATGTACATGTTGGAAACAATATTGTACAGAATTAAACACGAGCGTTGATAATATATGAAACAGTCGGAAGATAATACAGATTAGATTAAATGAGTTTTGTTTCACTCGCACTATTCGGAACGTATTCGCATATTAATTTTTTTTTTTTTTCAAATTTATATTAATCGAAAATGCGTCAAATACATTGTGAGGTTGATAAATAAGAGTGAAAGAGGAAGAGCAAATGGGATTCTCTTAAAATGATATAATACATTTTTTATAGTTTATGGAATGTACAAAAATAGATTGTAACATTACTTTGCACTATTTGAAATTGAAAATAAATTCTGATTCGGAAAAATTGAAAAAGGGTTTTTTTTTTTTCTCTTAATTGTTTCTAGCATGGTAAAAAAATGTTTGATACAATACGTATTTTTTGCATAAGAATATAATTTGATGGTAGAAAATAATACTTTGGATTACTTATCTACGAATAATCTACTCATTCGATCAAAATACAACCTAAAACAATCAGTTTACGTAAATCCACCGATTATGTTACTTCCGCGTGGTCAGCATCCACTATCCTTGTTTCGCTTACTGCTTCGTCTAAAACCCACAGTTGGAAAATTGATTTTCGATTAGTTGAATGAGAATACGGGATCTAGTCACGTATCCTTGAGCCTCCATATACTCCTCCGCGTACCGGGGATTAATACAATGATAATAATTTAATTGAATTGAAAAAAATGCGCACCATTGAAAAAATGAATAAAGTCACTTCGATCAAGTGGTATGATATTTATTAACCACTAGAATTCTATTAAAAATTATGCATTTTCGTTAATAAATGTAAATAATACAGATAAATAAATAAAATTAACTGTAACTAGAGAAACAGGCGGAATAATTATCAAATTTGAAAATTTATGATCCACAGAATGTTAATGAGACTTATATTATTGTACTTTACATTGTGTTAGTAATATATAATTACGAATCACAGCATAAATCTCCGAAATGAATGAATCAATATGGAATCAGTATTAGTGATAAATATTTATTTGTGGGTGCATCAGATAATCGACAGTAGTTAACGAGCAACCAATAATGCGAATTTTTCGGATTGATATTGAGGGGTCTATGACTATTATTGGGGCCAATTATTATTTCCTCGTTTTATTCGGGAACGGTGGGTCGTAAAAGCAATAATATCTCCAATCAATGATGGTATTGTACGACCATTGATAGTAAATTATGTTGTATTAAAGTGTTATAATGTAACGACCACAAAATTTACCTATTTTATGGAGAAAAACTGTTTCTAATCTATGAATAACAAAAGAAATTATCAACGACAAAAATAAATAATATAAATCAGTGAAAAAGTATTCTTCTTTTCTCAACGAACGAGAGACTAAAACAAAATTAAGAAAAGAAGGAGTTTATCATTACTTGAAATGTTTAAAATATTACAACTATTTTTTCAAATGTAGAATCAACACCATGTAGACCTTATTGAAAACTATGAAAAATTTTTCTGAAGTTGGCGAGTTATAGATATCATTCCAGTTTTCGAAAATCGAGTTAACGTCATATTTCGATATTTTCAGGATAAAGTTCAACTTCGGAGCAAATCAGAATTTAGAAACGACAGGAATAAGAGTATCTTTTGTAAAAAATACGCTAATGATGATAGAATAATTCGGGAAACCTTTTTTTCATCAATGAAGTCCTGCACAATTTTTAACTTCCCGCAATGAAAATCAATGATTTTCGAAAAATTGGGAAGTTCTTGGTTTCACGCCGTTTTTCGAAAATCGAGTTTTCATCAGATCTCAACGTTTTGAGGTCCTAGAAAGTTTCCCTGACTATTCCCCCGATGGTGTCTGTACGTCTGTACGCCTTTGTGTGTGTGTGTGTGTGTGTGTGTGTGTGTGTGTGTGTGTGTGTGTGTGTGTGTTTGTGACATGGTTTTTCAATGTAATTTTTCGATTATTTATCAGAATGGATTTCTTTCTGAGAGTTTTGGTAAAGCTCTCTTAACAGCGCTAAATGCCGCCAAGCGTTCTAAAATCGGATGATTTGTCCAAAAGTTATTGCAGCATAAATATTTTGAAAAAAGTTTCTTATTGAATACAAACAAGACGTTTGAACTCAAAGAGCTCAAAAACGTCGTCACAGGTCAAATTTGGAGCGCTTTGCATTTAAATTCGCGGAAAGTTTGAGGGATGGCCTGGTTCCGATTATGGAGACTGTACACGGTATTATTCTCGCTGAAATATCGGATTTTAAATGCAAAAAGATCATTTCGACTTTGACCATCGATAGCTCAGCATCGAATGATTGCACAGAAAATTGAAGGTGGGTATTCAAAAATTGGATAAATTTCCTTCAAGGATTATTAAAAAAAAAAAAAAAAATGTTCTTGAAAAATTTTCAATTAATTATTTTTTTTTAATTTAAAAAAAAAAATTCTCTTTAAATATCCAAGAAATTTCATTGTCTTAAGATTTAAAGACTAGGCACTTCAAGCTCGAAATTGCTTTTTTTATGACTCCGATACGAATATTCTTAACGAAGATACAGCCATCTAAAGAATCGCTAAAAATTTGGAATTTCATTCTGATCCCTTAATTTTTTCCACTAGTGATATTTTTAGGAAGAATTTTATTACAAATATATTATTCTCGATGTTGCCATAAATATATCTTTATATAGGCAATATGTAACTCCATCTCTAAGTATTTTCAAGAACTTCTATACGTATAGAATAGGATAAATACGAGTAGAATATAAATTACTCTGAGTAAATTATTTATATAATACCGACGTTCTAGGGTCCTAAAAACCGATTTTTTGTGCTATCACAAAGTTTTGCTTCTAATGAGAAATATTAATGACGTAAAGAATATATTCAAGTAAAGTTTAAGAATGTTCGACGATTTAGCTTTTATCTAATTCTTATATCTTCCTGACAAGGAGTTAAAGATTATTATTAAATAAAAATAGTATAATAACAAAATAAGTAAATATAAACGTAGATAAATATTTGAATTCTATTCGTAAATTTCCGTATCTGTAATGCGAATTTCTACATTTGAAAAACTCTGTCTTACCGATATTGTTACCGATAATATTGCTCTGTGACAAAACCAGCACTTCAAAAAGTAGAGACTTTGTGATATTACAGAATATTAGATTGACGCCAATCTACTGACGCAGTTTGGTATCAGTGTGAGGCGCAAATTGGTGGCAAACTTACTGCAAAAGTATGAAAACCAGAAAATTTTTTGTTTAGTAACTTTTGAGTTGTTGGGGTGTTGTTACTATTTCTGAAATACCATTAATTTTGTGTAATATCATAAAGTTCCTACTTTTTAAAGTGCTGGTGGTTTTGTCACAGAGCAATATTATCGGTAAGACAAAGTTTTGTAAACGTAGAAATTCGCATTACAGATACGGACCCTGATAGCCACAGTTTCAGACCAACCAAGTTGGTGTCAGATAGTTGCCACCAACTTAGCGACAACTTGCGGTCGACTTCCGAATTTGTAACTATTGGTGTCAAGTTGGCTACAAGTTTCTGAGAAAAACAAGACCAATATACTGTTGCAATATGTCGCCAAATTTCTTGAGAAACTTGTCGTCAACTTGGTGCGAAAGAGTTTCGGAAGCAATTTTTGCCGACAACTTGGTAACAACTTGGTGAACAACCGAGTTCATTTCCACGACTTGCCGCCAAGTTGGTGACAAGTTGCGGCAGTAAATCGACGGAAAGTTGCGACCAACTTGGCTATCAGGGGAAATTTACGAATAGAATTCAAATATTTCTCTACTTTTATATTTACTTATTTTGTCATTATATTATTTTTATTTGATAATAGCATTTAACTCCTTGTCAGCAAAATATGAGAATTAAATAAAAGCTAAATCGTCGGACATTTTCAAACTACTTGAATATATTCTTTAAGTCATTAATATTTCTCATTAGAAGCAAAACTTTGTGATTGCACAAAAAATCGGTTTTTAGGACCCTAAAACGTCAGTATTACCCTGATAGCCACATACTATAAGTGATTGCAGATAAGTTAGAGACAAGTTATCGTTAAGTTAACGTCAAGTCCACAAATGCCCATCTTCATATGCTAGTACGGATATTTAAAGTTATCTATAAGCTAATAATAAACTTGAATAGAAAACTTCGGTCAACTCAAGGTAGTACCTCCGCGACAGTCCAGACAAAAAATTTTGGCTCACTACACGGAAAGAACAATAAGTCACTGCACATCCTCGCATAGTATACTCCGTGATATCTATAGTAAAAAAATTTTCAGACTATAGTCAATATCCTTCAAAGTATACTAAATTATTTTTGGACTGTACTCCGTGAAGTCTCCGAATCAATCGATTAATTTTTCTGGTTATATCGCGTAAGATTTCACGGGATATAATCTGAAAAATTATTTCGTGTAAATTAAATTATACTCGGTTGAAATTTTGATTATGCCCACTTCATTTTTAACTTCCCGCTAAGAAAATTGAAAATTTTCAAAAATCGGGAAGTTATTGTTTTTACCCCGTTTTTCGAAAATCGAGTTTTCATCAGATCTCGACGTTTTGAGGTCCTAGGAAGCTTCCCTGACTATTCCCGCGATGGTGTCCGTGCGGCTGTGTGTATGTGTGTGTAACTGTGTGTGTGTGTGTGTGTGTGTGTGTGTGTGTGTGTGTGTGTGTGTGTGTGTGTGTGTGTGTGTGTGTGTGTGTGTGTATGTGTGTGTGTGTATGTATGTATGTAAACCTCTTATAACTTTTGAAAAGCTCGGCCGATCGGATCGAAATAGGTGGCGATCCAAAGAGTATTCTTGCCATTAAATTTCGTGAAAATTTGAATCGATTCGGTTTGCTAGATTTTGAGAAATCTCAAAAATAAAATTTTCAAAAAATCGTTTTTTTGGAATACCTTCTAAACGGCTTCACCGATCAATTTAAAAAACTAATCAGCTCTTGAGCTTGAAAAACCACGTCGATTGCCATCAGTCCCATCAAAATCGGTTGATTGGTTCGAGTTATCGAAAACGAAAAATTTCAAAAAAAGTGTTTTTTTCACATAACTTCGAGATTTCTTTTCAGATCGTTTTTGACAAAATAAAATAATTATTAGAGCTCAAAAAATCACGTCGATCGCCACCAAGAACGTGAAAATTAGTTGATTGGTTCGTGAGTTATCGTTGTCGAAAAAATTCGGAAAAAGTGAATTTTTTAAATTTTTCTAAGATTTTCAGTTTGATCAGTTTGTGTTGAAAAGTATATCATAGATTCTGAAAAAGTGCGTGGAATACTGCCAACCGCGTGAAAATCGATTCATTCATTTAGAAATTATTGCAGTTTGAAAATTCAAAAAATACTGTTTTATTAAACTTCTATCAGACTTTTGAGCTCAAAGAGCTCAAAAGCATACAAAAGCTATTTCTTTGAGCTCGGAGAGCTCAAAATAACACAAAAATAATATTTCGAGCTCGAAGAGCTCAGAAACGTCATAAGTGCAATCAAGCGTTTAGGTATGGAATTGGCGGGAAGTTGCAGGGATGGCCTTTAGAGTTAACCGTTTTCCAGATTTTTTTTTCTAGCGCTTGCGCGTAAAGTGCTGTTTATAATTTGTGAATTATAGTCTATCAGCATATTGGACATTAATTAAAATATAATCAGGGAATCATATGAGTGTGTGACTATTTATATATTTTGATATGTAAAAATATTTTTTTCTTAGCCTAACATTTTTAAGTTCGAAGAGTCTAAGAAAAGAAAAAAAAAATTTTTAACCCCAAATTATCGGAAAAATTGTGCTTTAATGCTCCTTAAATGTTTTTAATGTATGTAATAATTATTTAAAACAATATTTGACAAACCTAATATTCAAAATACATAATAGATATGATAATGCTAAGTGTGCAGGCGCTAGAAAAAAAAAAATGGCGGAGTCACCGTGGGCATAATTCAAATTTCAACCGAGTATAATTCAATTTACACCAAATAATTTTTCAGATTATATCCCGTGAAATCTTACGCGATATAACCAGAAATATTAATCGATTGAATCGAAGACTTCACGGAGTACAGTCCAAAAATAATTTAGTCCTCTAAATTAAAATACATGAAAGTCTTGAAGTTAGTCAAAGGTCGAAACTCGCAAAAAACGGGCCACGATTCATTATTAATTAAAATTGAGGCGCGCGCGTAGCGCGCTATTCAAATTTCTAGTATACTTTAAAGGATTTAGACTATAGTCTGAAATTTTTTTTTACTATAAATATCACGGAGTATACTATGTGAGGATGCGCAGTGACTTATTGTTCTTTCCGTGTATCCATGTTATACGTATCGACAGAGTTAAGTTTTTTTAACGTTACTGTACTCGTCGCTACTATATTCTCTATACATATACACACACACACACACTACGGTTTCAGTGACAAGCGGCTGTTTTTCGCTTAGCCGATATAACGTTTAATTTAATTGTGATTGAACAAAAAATATGCACATCGTGAAAACCATATATTTTGTGTAAAAAACTCTGATCTTTCAGAAAAAAAAGTCAAATTGGATGTACCTTGCACCGCACACCGGTGCAAGGTACATAATTAATTATGAATCTAGAGATAGAGTATTTTCTCTTAATGATATTCTCTTAATAATATAGATGATAGGATTACAATTAATTCAATTATAATGGAACCATCAAATGATGTTTCATTATTTTATCTTGTGAAAAAATATTAATAATTGATAATAATAAGACTTTTTTAGTAACCCAAATCTTGGATGATTGCTATTTTGATAATCATAGTCAATCATTCAAAATAATCAGTAACAGCTCTAATATTTGGAAATTTTTATCATATATGGATTTAAACGATCCTGTTATTATTTGTTTTAATATTTTAAAGGAAAAAATGTTCATAACTAAAATATGGATGCAAATAAAGAAGTAAATAAAATAAATTTATATTATTTTTTCTTTCAGAATTTTTACAATCTGAGATGGTTACAGTTACCATCTTCGATTATAGCAGTTATAATTTTTAATAATTACAATTATCATTTTCGATAGTAATCGTTACCATTATTAATAGTAACTAGTACAATTGTCAATGATAACACCTATTATTTTGTGACTAATTAATTTTATTACCATTTCAGATAGTAGGAGTTAATATTTTCGTATAGTAAATACTATTATTAATTTTTCTCCGTGTACTCGTATTTATCCTATTCTATGCGTGTAGAAGTTCTTGAAAATACTTAGAGATGGAGTCACATATTGCCTATACCAAGATATATTGATGGCAACATCGAGAATAATATATCTGAACAAAAACAGTTTCACTGTAAAAAATTACACCAAGTACACGTTCACAACTTTTGATTTACAAAAATACCATGGAGAAATTATCACTTTACAAAAAGATGTAAAATCGAAAAAAAACAGACCAAGTAGCCGTTATGATTTTTAATAATTGAAAAAATTTTGTGGTAAATTTAACAATTAAAAACAATTTTTTAAACGTACTTGGCGTGCGTCATTGAGTACCCCAAATTTTTTCACGTCTGATAACCAAGGCCAAAGAACTGATGTGAAAAGCGATTTTAGGGACAACAATTCTTTCAGCCCCTCCTCACCAAGTCATTGACCCTACTGATAATATTTTGATGCAAACATATGAATCTATAAGTTTTGAACAGCTCGATCGATCGGATCGAGATAAGTGGCGATCGAAAGAGTATCATTGCCATTAAATTTGTTGAAAATTTGAATCGATTCGGTTCGCTAAATTTTGAGAAATCTCAAAAATAAAATTTTCAAGAAATGGTTTTTTTGGAATAACTTTTAAAGGACTCCACTAGTCAATTTCAAAAACTTATCCACTCTTAAACTTGAAATACTACATCTATTGCCGTCAGTCCCGTCAAAATCGATTGATTCATTCGGGAGTTATCAAAAACGAAAAATTTCGAAAAAAGTGCATTTTTTATATAACTTCGACATTTCTTATTGGATCGTTTTTGATGAAAAAAAAAAATAATTATTGGAGGATTATGATTAAAATTGAATTTCTCTTGACGAGATAGGAAACTTGATTTTTAGGTGCTAGTAGAGCTAGGCCTAAGGAAAAGAACAGGAGTTAAGATAATTATTAAACTAATGACGGTTAAAATAAATGAGTTATCTGAGTGATATTGTGACGTTATTACAATATTTCTGAAAAAATTTGGGGTACTCAATGACGCACGCCAAGTACGTTTAAAAAATTGTTTTTAATTGTTAAATTTACCACAAAATTTTTTCAATTATTAAAAATCATAACGGCTACTTGGTCTGTTTTTTTTCGATTTTACATCTTTTTGTAAAGTGATAATTTCTCCATGGTATTTTTGTAAATCAAAAGTTGTGAACGTGTACTTGGTGTAATTTTTTACAGTGAAACTGTTTTTGTTCAGATTTTACATCTTTTTGTAAAGTGAAAATTTCTCTTCGGTTTTTTTGTAAATCAAGAGTTGTGAACGTGTACATGGCGCAATTTTTTACAGTGAAACTGTTTTTGTACGGATAATATATTATAATTGCAATAATAAAATTATAAGTGAAATTTTGAAATTTGAATTTTCGCGCGCTTTTTAAAATAATAAAAATTTTTAGTAATAACTTTTAATTTCGCATCGTTTTTAAAAGAGAAAAAATAATAATTACTATTATTATTATTATTGTTTTGATAATAATAAAATTTTAATTGAATTTCTGAATTTAAATTGCCGCGAGTTTTTTAAAATCATGATAATAATAATTGATATTAGTAATCGCGCTATATTTACTCAATATTACTTCAACTGAGAGCCAGTTCTTTAATTAATTAAATAATATTAATAATAATAATAATGATGGAATAATAATATTTAATATATTATAAATGCAATAATAAAATTATAAGTGAAATTTTGAAATTTGAATATTCGCGCGCTTTTTAAAATAAAAATAAAAATTTTTAGTAATAACTTACAATTTCGCATCGTTTTTAAAAGAAAAAAAATAATAATTACTATTATTATTATTATTGTTTTGATAACAATAAAATTTTAATTGAATTTTTGAATTTAAATTACCGCGCGTTTTTTAAAATCATAGTTATAATAATTCATATTAGTCATTGCGCTGTATTTACTCAATATTACTTCGACTGAGAGCCAGTTTTTCAATTATTTAAATAATAATATTAATAATTATAATAATAATAATGATAATTATAGAAATATTTCCATAATAATTGTAATACTAATGATAATAATATACAAATAATGTGAATAATAAAATAATGAAACGTTGAATAAAATAAAATTGTATTTAATTATTTTACAAATGCCCGAAATTAAATAGTAAATGAATTTAAATTTGAATTAACCGCCTAATTTGTCAGACTTGCTGGGTTCATCTAGAGGCAATACAGTTAACAACCGGACAAGTAATACAAATAATGTAAGTAAAATAAATTTGAATGAAAAATTAATCAAATATTTGAAATAATTCAAATTTGCGGCTTTCTGACACCTAGTGTCACCTGCTGGATGAATCTAGGGGCATAACAGTTCACAGCCGGAAAAGTAATGAAAACAATCCACACTAAATATTTACATCAAATATCTACAACAAATATTCATTATAATATTATTAAATTAAATAATTATGATAATAATAATAATAATAATAATAATAATAATAATAATAATAATAATAATAATAATAATACGTTAAATAGAATAAAATTGCATTTAATTATTTTACAAATACCCGCAATAAAATTTTAAATAAATTCAAATTTGAATTAACCGCCTATTTTGTCAGACTTCCAATGGAAATGGAATAACTCTGATACTATACAGTGGTTACTATCCTTAGAAAATTGAATTGTACCAACTTAAAAATCTGGAGCAGAGTAACTATCCGAAGAGGATCTCAGACGCCAAACGGAAACGGACTAACTGTGATACTACACATTAGTATACTATCCGCAGAAAATTAAACTGTACCAACTTCGAAATAAAAAATTCGACCGAAATTAGTAAAATCTCTCGTAGAATCGAAAAACGGGGGAGCGAAAATTTTATAAATTAGGATAACGCTAAATAATGAAAAAAACAATATAGTTTTTGGTGTTTTACAGAAAGAACTAATAATTAAACTATTTAAAGCGAGTGTAAAGTGTTGATATGAATGTAGTAATAAAATAAATCGAGTTAAAAATATGGTGAGGTTATGTTGACATCTGACTCGAGAATAGAGGCACTGTAACCTCACGCCTACACGTTCACACATATTATTACATATGTTGTTGAACGTGTACTTGGCTTGAGGCACTACAGTGCCTCCGGATTTGTAATAAAATTATTCCTAAAAATATCACAAGTGGAAAAAAATAAGGGATCAGAATGAAATTCCAAATTTTTAGCGATTCTTTAGATGGCTGTATCTTTGTTAAAAATATTCGTATAGGAGTCATAAAAAAGCAATTTCGAGCTTGAAGTGCCTAGTCTTAAAATCTTAAGACAATGAAATTTCTTGAAGTTATTTAAAGAGAATTTTTTTTTTTTAATTAAAAAAAAATAATTAATTGACAATTTTTCAAGAACATTTTTTTTTTCTTTTTTTTTAAAATAATCCTTGAAGGAAATTTATCCAATTTTTGAATGCCCACCTTCAATTTTCTGTGCGATCATTCGTTGCTAAGCTATCGGTGGTCAAAGTCGAAATGATCTTTTTCCATTTAATGTCCGATGTCTCAGTGAGAATAATACCATGTAAAGCCTCCATAATCGAGACTTTTCGGGCGATCTTATGTATCTAGTATTTTTTTGATTGAAATAAAAAAAATCAGAAAGGATATTTATAAAGACTTTAGTTTCTATCCTTGTTGTAAGAGGTTTACTTCTTTCACATAAGAGGTAACTAATGATATTAATTTTTAGATGATTACATCAAAAAATCTGGAAAACAGTTGACTTTGCAGCCCATTTCTAAAACTTTCCGAAGTTTTAAGCTCTTTGAGCAGTAGAATTCCGAAGTAGAATTCGATTTATTCCGAAGTTTTAAGCTCTTTGAGCAGTAGAATAATAAAAACGAAATTTCTTTTAACCTTTCACTATGGAAATCAATGTTTATCAAAAATTTGAAAGTCATTGGTTTTACTTTGATTTCCAAAAATTTAGTTCTCATGAGATCTTCGACAATGAAGATAAAAGAGTTCTTTTTAAAATAACGTTAGTTAGCACTAAATCAACTGTTTTGCATGCTTTTTCTCCAGTTAGTCACACAAGTACCAACGTTATAAGTCAAAACAGTTAGTCCTTGGTCAGGTTATGTGACCTCCTGGCTAGATACTCAATGTCTCGTGCCAGAGATCTTTCTAGACACTATCAAGAGAAACACAAGATGGAAGGAAGCTCAGCCTCTTGGAACCGAGTCTCCTTTTGCCGGAGTTCACTCTCAGAGTGTGGGATAATCCGCTATTTGGTCACTGAATATTAATTTTAATTGAGAGCAGGAATATTTTGGTTGGAACAAGACTAGGTTATTTGAATTAATAAAATTAAATTAACAAAGACGGAATTTTATTATCAAATATTTTTCAGAAAATTAATTGAAATTTTAATTCTAAAATAAACTCAAAACTGAAGTTGTAAATTAAACGAATTTAACAATTTATTTTAATTTAGTTTAACAATATATTTTTACTTTTAATGGAATTTAATTTAACAATATATTTTTACTTGTATGACGTTCTTGGTTTTTACAAGGCTGAGTAGATGGTAGCTGTCGCATTCAGCGAGTGCGCCACCAGCCTGTGTTTTATACTGTCCTTGTTCATTCTACGTTTTGGACCCCAGCACATCCCTTTTCACTCCTGTATTTCACTGCATAATCAATCTTATTTTTCGCACATTTATTCTCAACTCATCATTATTACTGCGGCTGTGGACCGACTTGTGCTTTTTGTACTGCATTTACCCTATTCCTCACCCTTTCTATCGGTTGTTGGAATAATGGCGATGGGGAAACCACAGAGAAAACCTATGTCAGTACAGTTCGACTACCGGAGCGACCCCCGACGGTTGGTGTTGGAACTATTCGAACATCCGTCGAGACTTGAACCCTCGCCTCACGACATGATGTGCGAACTTACTACCGGGATAATGACTTAGTCCGCTCGGCCATCATGCCGCTGTTAAACAACAAATATTTACTGTTCAAAATTCTATCAGTCAATGATTAATTAAGTTTGGATTTCCCATTGAATGGATTGCCATTCAACGGCCATGGCTAGGCTTCCCAGTCTTGACTAACGCTTGACTAAGGTTGGATTCCTTTGTCTCGGCCATCCTATGGCGAACCAGTCTTGGCCCAGGCTCAAGTAATCATTGGGCTGGCCAAGGTTGATTACCCAAGCATGGGTCAATATCGGTGCGCCAAACTTGGTCGCCCAGTACAAGACCAAGCAAGGCCCCGTCATTCAACTCTGGCAGTTCCTACATGGGTAACCAAAATATAATCATTGATTTAAAATTTTACAAACTTTTAAAAATTAATTACTAAGTCAACAAATGATGTTAAAATACGGATATTACTTATAATAAGTATCATGATTTTGTATTAATATTAATTTCAAAAATCTGTTCAATTATTGGTCTCATTTTTTACGGTGTTCAAGTACTAGGTATTTGACCTTAACTAACTGAGCCGATCTCGTCTTCGCGAATACAACTGGCTCTACCTTGTTGGTAATTTGCCCCTTTGATTCTTTGGAAATCCACCTGGTTGTACGCTCGAAGATCGACTGCCAACAACTCAACTCACTGGAGCAGGGCTTTGAGCTTCCCACTCCAAAAACCAATACTACCAACTCGGACTGACAGTGCCAGCAAGTACCTAAAAATTAAACTGACGAAGGCCGGTACATAAGGTTTCTCCACGAGCACGAGTATATTCAAAATGCACTGTTACAAAAGGTGACTTGTTTTAATGAAAAAGAGAATGTATGTCAACAATTCGGCGGACGTGAACTTGTGTTTCGGCTCAGCATGATGTGGTAATTAACGAATATGTAGATAATTTCTTTGAATTTAAAGTACTTGAAAAACTATAAAAAGAAAGTAATATGCGCATGCGTTTCTGTTAAAATGAATAGAGATTATTATTCAGAGCGTTCATCGACTCAGGTCAATTAAAAAGGAGTATTTTAATTACCAATTTATCTGATTCAAATTGATGACAACTTACTCTTCTAACTGACTAGATAACCGTAGTATATTTACCGATAATGTATGTTTTAACTATCCCAATAACCACTTAGTATCAAACTGACATCTATCTGTCATTGCAGATTGACTTTTGTCACTCGGCCGTGCCGATGCTAAAATACGGCAGCAGTCGCGCGGAACGCTATTTTCAAAATAGAATAAAAATTGTTGTTTCTGAAGCTACACGGAGAGAAATTTATAGAAACCTTTCCAAAGCATTATAGGAATGGTTCCTATAATAAAATGATCATTATAGGTATCACTCCTATGCTCATTATGGGAACCATATCCATACTTTATTGGAAAAGTTCCTGTACAATAATGGAATAGCTTCAATATATTATGGTTATGGTTCCTATATTGTATGTGCGTCATCACTATAATATTATGGGAATGGTTTCTATAATATTATGGGAGTGATACCCATGATATTATAGGAATGGTCCCTATAATATTATAGGAATGACACACATAATAATAGAAAAATGTTTATTTTCATAATAATAATAAAGCAATCACTTAAAAAATATAAAGTAATTATTATATATTTTTTTGCTAATAAATTTTGTTTTGTAAATGAAACTTGATCTTTCACTAGAGTTAAAAAATTTCTGTTTCATAATTTTAATTCACGTGTGTACTTAATCTTAAATCATTTATTTTCCAACTCAGTTATGATTGTGTTAGTTAATATTGAAAAATATTGTAGCAATTCTACAGTTTTTCTAATAAAAGGGATATTTTCTCACTATACAATTACAGGAGCAAAATAGATATGGAAATTCATTGTTTATTTTTACAATTTCATTTTATTTTTAAAACAAATTATTCATTTACAATACATACGTTGAAAATTAATTAAATCCAGCACCTTTTAGGTATGTAACTTTTATTGTTTATATGAACAATATTAGTTATTTTACATATCTCAAATGATGTTATTGGGAAGCATGTAAAATTATCGAAATTACTAATAATTTCAAATGCTTCAAACTGGTGAAAATTATTTATTTATTTATTTTTATTTATATATTTATTTATTTTCGATCATGGAGATAATTCTCCTTTTGACCACAAATCCAAATGATTACAAAAATTACAAAAAATTGTTGAGAATACATAAATTCAAAGAAATTAAAGTAATAATAATAATAATAATAATAATAATAATAATAATAATAATAATAATAATAATACTATATTTTTACAAATATAAATAATGCAGTGAAGCGGGAAAGAGTAGGAGTTACGGTAATTATTACGTGAAGCGTTCCATATTCACGTAACAGGATATTGGTAGGAAAGGATTGAGAAAGGAATGTGGAGAGGGTCATCTTAATGTGAGTTTATAGAATATGCGAGAAAAAATTATTAGATAGCTCGACTATACTATATTAGTCGACTGATCAATAAAATATTTTATTACGAGTGTAATAACATTAAATTTTCAACGTTACAGAAACTTTATCGTTTTTCTATAGATTAAAAAAGTGATTCTTGTACTGTTGTGTGAAAAAATATTACTTCAATATTATAGGCATCATCACTATAATATGATGGGAATGGTTCCTATGATATTATAGGAATGGTTCCTATAGTATACGGGAATGGCTTCTATAATATCTATCATTTATTCTTATAATTATGGAAATCATTCCTATAATATTATAGAAACTATTCCTATATATTATAGGAACCATTTCTATATATTACGTGAATCATGCCGATAATATGACAGCTACAAGTATAGGTATCGTCCCTATAATTATAGAAACATTTCCCAAAAATTATGGGTAAAATTCCGATAATCTAAGTAATCGCTCCTAAAACGGTATAGGAAAACATTTCACTAAAATTATAGGAACGATTTCCATATTTTTCTTTCCGTGTAGAGTTCCGGGAGTCAAGACTTTTTTCAGAAATTTCCTCCTCTTTAAGGATCTTTTTTCCGATTTATGATATCACCTATAGTCATTGAGTTATTTATGAAAAACTGAGGTTGTTTTTTTGTTTATGTTTTTTGTTGATGACAAATTGAAATTTTTATCAAAAAAATTAAAAAAAAAACTTTATTTTCAAAATTTAATTCTGCAAAGAGTGGTTGTTCATTAGACTGTACCAAATAAATCGAAGATTTTTTTTTTTTCGGTCCCATATCAAAATTTCGTTTAGAGTTACGAAAAAAAAATTGTGTCAAAATTTGAGCGCTTTATCTCCATTTTTCAATTAGGGCTCGCAAAAAGAAGAATTTTCGCCAAAAAAAGTTTTTTTTCACTTATTTTTTGATTACAGAAAATTCAATATACCAAATATGAAAAAACCCTTGATATGGTTTTGTAGGAAATTAAATTCTCTACAAAGATGATTTTTTGTCGAATTTAAAGAATCAACAGCTTCTTTTTAATAGCTGGTTTAATTAAAATTTGTTCGATAATTTTTGTTTTCAATTATCGATGGACACGTATAAAACTACTTCTTAACGAAAAGAACTGACTAATACAATTTTTTTAGGAATATTTATGATCTAAAAAAATAGTTTTTATGCTTTAATTGATTATAGTATGGTACCATAGAAGTTAAAAATAATTTTATTAACAAAAATAATGAAGACAACAAATTAATTTTTTCGTAATTTTTTATTCATAAGTCTCATTGACTTAAAGATTATTCATGCTTCAAAATTAATAAAATATATCTTTTTCTGTCATTTTTATTCGTCAACAGATTCTTCTTGAATCTGTATTATTCATATTTTTATCACAATTTCTAAGATTTTTCCCATCAAATTTACACAGGGTTCTCACAAAAATTTCCGTTACTATGTAACATGGTTATGGTTACCATTCTACATAGGAATGAAATCTATTCTTTTTTCTCTGTGTATAGTTTTTGCTGTTCTTTCAATGAAAAATGGGTAATTCAGGTTAAACCAGAATGCCAAACATTGATGATTATTTGGAAGCAGACTGACAACAGATTCTGACTTTCCAACTTTTGCAGTCAGTTTGTCATCAATCTGCACCGCACACTGACATCAAACTGCATTAGCAGATTGGCATCAATCTAACGGCAACATTTGAACAGTCTCGATATGCAGTCAACTTGACTTCCGATTGATACCAATCATTGGATAGCAACTTCTGCACTGCAACTTTAGTTATTGGGGTATGCTTACCCTGATAGCCAGCGCTTTCTCAGGAAGTAGTTGACTTCCAGCAGCTACGGTTAACTTAACATTAAGTTGGCGGTAATTCTTCACTAAATAAGAGTTGTAAGCAAATTGATGAAAATCTACGGCCGCAACTTGAATACAAGTTAACAAACAAACTTGTAGTTAAATTTCCTTTCAACTTTACTACAATTTGACTGAAATACTTGTACAGCAAGTTTTGACGTCTATTTGCAGAATAACTAATGGGTAATCGCTTGCTTTGCCAACTCGTTTCCGTCAAGTTTGCTTCAAATTGCGGTCGTAGATTGACAGCAAGCTTCAGGTAAGGTGGCTACCAGGGTAAAGTTAAATGCGAGTTTTGACCAACTGTTCGTAAGTTAGAAGTTACTTCAAGCTATTATAGCTTTCAACCCTCTCCTAGAATAACTGGGTTAGTGAGTTTTTTTTTGTTACCTACACATCATGGATAAGATAGACCAACTAAATTCAATTTGAAGTTAATTTCTGTATACCAGCTTTTGCAGCCTATCTCCCATTAAACTCTATCATCAACATGTTAATTAAATCTGCATTTTGACATCAGTTTTCCAGCAAGTGGTTATTGGTACAGATTTCAGCAACGTTTTCTGCATCATGTTATTATTTAATATTCACAGCGGAATATTTGCCATCTTTTTGTACGTGAAAATTCTGATTTTTTTTTTTTTTAGTCAAGATAGAAAAGTATTTTGATAAATAAAATTTATATTTATAAACTCTTCGATTCCCGTTGAGTTAATCTAATTGCAAAATCATTCATAGCACTGGACAATTATGCCAGGAGACTTGACACGAACATCAGGACAACAATCAGAGTGAGGCTCTTGAGCTATATAACTACATACAATAACGATTCAATGTGTACCAGTGAATTTCATTGTTGGTGCTCACCCCAGTTAAAATACTCACAAAAATGCTTTCAACCATTATCGTCATCATTTAGATCCAGCTTCACGCCCTGCTATAAAAGCCATACAACCAAAAGAAGTATTACTAGATTACCACCTTTTCACGAAAATACAAATACATAAATATGAAATATTAATTTCAATTTCATTTTCTTTTTCATTCCAATCAAAGAAGTAAACCAAAAATATTTATTTCTTTCATGATAAATTTATGTTTTTCAAGAAAATTAAGTGCTTTATTATAAGTCTTAATTGCATAAATTTATGTCACCCAATAGAAATCATTTCTTATGAAACCATGACTTAAATATTGATCTATTTGGCATGACCTTACTTTTCAGTAGAATACTAAAACTTTTACTCCTATATTTTTTAAAGAAACTCAATAATATTCTACGAAAATTGATCCACTGTTAACAATTCTTGATAAATTTACTCCTTGATGGATTTTCCAAAATGAAAAATTTATTGGAAATAAATTATATTCTCATGCTTTAAAATGATTGTTATTACTCCAAACAAATCAGCTATTCTACTTCAAAAATAATTTCGAATTCCTTATCTAAATCATAGAAAGTAGAAAAATTAATGTAACAAATTAAAATCTATATTCATGTATGAAATTTTTTTTTTACTTAATTTATTTCTAGTTTATGACTAGTTTAATTCTAGTCATAATTATTAAATTAATCTTAGAAAATATGAGATGTAAGTTCATAAAATTTTCATGGTTACATTATTTACTTTCATGTATACCCATAAAAAAATTTCCTGTTACGGTCAATTTCCGTATCAGGTTATATCTTGCCTGTATGGGTATAAATAAAAAATGATGTATAGATATATATCAGGTTTAATCAGAAAATTTTTTCAGTGATAATGAATTCTTTTTAACAATATAAATAAAAAAAAACCTTTACATTAAATTGATTGTATTCATTTATTTATAAATACATCGAAAATTTTACGGACGCAATTACGTATATCTTGATTTTTAAATATAGAAAGTTTCAACCGAGAAAATAATAATTTAATATTAATTTACAATTAAAAAAGTTTATAAAAAAATCTGGAAAACGATTGACCCTGCAGGCCATCCCTGAAACTTCCCGCTATTTACAAAACACTCGAGAAATTATCGATTCCGAAGTTTTGAGCTCTTCGAGCTCGAAATTCTAGTGGTTGTTTTAAAATTGTTTTTAAAATTAAATAATGTTGTTAAGCGGGAAAGGACAGGAGTTACGGTAATTATTACATGAAGCGTTCCAACATTCACGTAACAGGGTAATTGGGGGAGGAAAGGATTGAGAAAGGAAAAGAAAAGGATCTTCTTAAAAAGAGTTAATAGAATATGCGAGAAAAAAGCGCCATTCGGCCTCACCCGACATAGATAGGTAGATTTTTTGATTGAATATTGAAAAAAACACGTTATTGAAAGGCAATAATGTTCGAAAATTTATTTTTGGTCATATATTGTTCTAAAATTTATGAACGTTATTTGACGATATAAACTAAAAATTAATTTTTCATTTTTTTTTAATTTTCCCAACTACGAAATAAATTGAAAAAAGTATCAAAAGTCGACGAATAATAGCTTAAATTGAAGATAATTATGTTTAACATAAATTTAATAGATTTAAGCTATCTTTTACGGCTTAAAAATTATTTAAAGAAAAAGGGCCGAAATACATGCATTGAAAAATTTTTTCAAATTTTCAAAATCACGGAATTAATTAAAAAAATTAGGAAAACGCTTGACCCTAAAAGCTATCCCTACAACTTTCTGCTAATTCCACAACCTAAGTGCTTAAAATTGCATTTATGACGTTTAAAGCTATCCGAGCTCAAAAATATAATTTATATGTTATTTCAAGCTCTCCGAGCTTACAGAGTTAGCTGTTCTATGCTCAAAAGTCTGATAGAAGTTTAATAAAACACTATTCTTTAAATTTTCAAATTGCAATTACTTTTGAATGGATAAACCGATTTTCATGATTTCACGCGGTTGGCAACATTCGCAGCAGTTTTTCGAATCCTACGATTTACTTTTAAACATAAACTGATCAGACCAAAAATTTCGGAGCAATTCGAAAAAGTAACTTCTTTCGATTTTTTTCGCCAACGATAACTCACAAATAAATAAACCGATTTTGACCGGCTTGGTGGCGATCGACGCGGTTTTTTGATGTTAACCCTAGACTGGTCACCCTATGAGCGTGACGCCGCGCTTAATTTTATTTTTTTTATTACGACTTCAATATTCACTGAAATATTCTGAAAAAATTTCAGTTTGTCCTTTGATTATTTTAGAATACACTAATAATTTTTTTAAGCATGTTCAAAATTGTTAAACTGTGAAAAAAAAAGTTAAAAAAAAAAATGACGGATTTACGGGACTTTTCTCATCACTCGACCAGAGTCGTTAGTAGATTTTCGCTTGCGGCGTTGTCACCTCTCAGTGTATGTCCCTTCCTACTGACTATTTGTGTTGGCGCGCAGGCGCAGACCGTTACCAGCTGTTATCGTGCATAGGAAATTATAATGAGGTAAATATTTAACATAAATAATAAACATTTTTAAAAATTTTACAATTAGAAGTAACTATTAAATTTGTTTCATTTTTTTAATGTCCAATGAATTTATAAAAATATTTTCTTGCATTTACTAGTAATACATTTATGTCGATTGTCGAAGGCTTTAACCTATTTTCGAATGTTATTGTTATTTACAAAAATTATCGTAATTTTAAAATTTCTTATCTTGAAAAAAATTGAGTGTTAAAACAATGATATACATAAAAAATTTTCGAAATATTAACCGGGATGTTTATTCTTTTACTTTTTAAATATTTGATTTTTTTTTAAATGTAAAAATTGTCAATTGTAAAAAATTTTTGTCATTTTTATTACTAACATTAAATTTCTTATTTGTGCATACCACATAAATTATTTATAAAATATTCTTTTTTAAATATAGTTAATTTGAAAACAATAATAATGATACGAATGAATTAAAACGAAACAATTAAAAAAATGAAGTTGTTCTATAAACATTTTTGATGAGGTAAATTTTTAATTTTTTTAAATAAATTTTAGATACAATGGCACGTAATAATAATTCAAAGGACAAAGATAGTTGGGAGTTCGACAATGACAATGACTACTCTGATGCAGAACCTGATGAATCTGAAGACTTCTCTGATGAAGAACTTGAAGCAACGTCTACGAGTAGTTCAAAAGAAACAAGAAATCAAGTACTTAATGGTAATGAATCTGACGATGATTTGGAGCAATTATACTTCAGTAAAGATGATTCTATTGTCTGGTCGTCGAATTTTCCACCTATTAGTAAAAGGCAAGCCGCCAATATTGCAACTGAAAAATCGGGTGTAAAAGGACTCGCTTATCATTCTACGACTGTGTTGGAATGCTGGGAACTTTTTTTTTCCAACTGAATTGATAGCAAAAATTGTTCAACATACTAACGAAAAATTATCAGTTATAAGACTTAAATATGCACGTGAAACAGATTGCCTTGATACCGATGAGTGTGAAATGAGAGCTTTTTTTGGATTATTATATTACTCAGGACTTCTTAACTTGTCCCATGTCGACATCCATGATTTATGGAAACCTAATGGATTGTCACCGGAATATTTTAGAGCTGTGATGAGAGAAAATCGTTTTAGACTACTGCTTCGTGCTTTAAGGTTTGATAATTCTTTAACTCGAATTGAAAGAAAAAAAACCGATAAGTTGGCTCCAATTAGAGAAATCTGGGATCATTTTAATAAAAGTTGTTTGAAGTATTATTCCTCTGGAGTAAACGTAATCATTGACGAAATGATTGCTGCTTTCAGGGGTCGTTGTAGCTTCAAGCAGTACATTCCATCTAAGCCTGATCGCTATGGCTTAAAGATTTTTGGAATGGTGGATACTGAATCATTTTATACATCTAATATGGAACTTTACGTTGGCAAGCAGCTTTCAGAAGAATATCAAGTGAGTAACAAGCCGTTTGATGTGGTTCAAAGAGTTTGTCACTCGATTTTGAATACCGGACGTAATATTACGATGGACAACTGGTTTTCATCACTTCCTCTCGTTATTGATCTTCTCGAAAAGCACAAAATCACAGTGGTTGCAACGTTAAGAAAAAACAAGCCTCAAATACCTCCTGGGTTTGTGACTGTTAAAAAACGTGATCCTTGTTCGTCATTATTTGCTTTTTACCGCAATATAACAATGGTATCATACATTTCTCAAAGCAAAAAAAAAAAATTGTACAATTTTGATTTCATCTATGCACAGATCGAATGCCATAGACGAAGAGACTGATGATAAAAAAAGCCTGAAATAATTACCTACTATAATAAGACTAAAGCAGCTGTTGATATTGTGGACCAAATGCGAGCCAAATATGATGTAGCTAGAACTAGTCGTAGATGGCCTCTAACATTATTTTTTATAATAATTAACGTTGCAGTAATTAATGCTATAGTTATTTACAACTGCAATTCTGTAACTAAAATTGTGCGCAAAGAATTCATAGAAATGCTTCATCATGAATTAACAAAGCCACTTTTATTAAAAAGAGAAAACAAATCTGAACTTAATACTAACCTACGACAAGTTATTCGAAACTGTCTGCAATTGCCTGTGCAACCACCCGTACTGAAAAGCCCGAAAAAATCTTCGTCAAACTGTTGCGCTTATTGTCCACGTCGTAAAAATCGGAAAACGCAGACACGTTGTAGAAGCTGCTCAAATTTAATTTGTGGGGAACACACAATAAAGATGTGTCAATCGTGTTTCAAAAATGATGAAGATTCTACTGAAGAGTAATCGAGGTCCCGAAATAATTAAATAACTAAATAACTATAAAGATTATTTTATTTTAAGTTTTTTCTTTTTTTTCTATAATTATATAAACTATAATTTCAATGTTGGATTCCCATAAATAATTTTGAAAATCATTTATGTGAAAATTTATGAAAGATTTAATGTTTTAATATTAATTTGCAATAAGTGAAAATATGTGATTATAATTTTAAAATTTTAACAATTTAAGAAATTAAATTAAAATTATAATTATTACGATGAGAATTTATTAAGCATTTAATGTATCAATATTTTTTGAAACAACTAAAAATATGTGATCATAATTTTAAAATAATTTATGTGAAAATTTATAAAAGATTTAATATTTTAATATTCATTTGTAATAAGTAAAAATATGTGATTATAATTTTAAAATTTTAACAATTTAAGAAATTAAATTAAAATTATAATTACTACGATAAGAATTTATGAAGCATTTAATATATTAATATTTCTTAGAATAACTAAAAATATGTGAACAAAATTTTAAAATGTAAGTTAGAAAATGATTAAAATTTAGCGATCAAAATTAAAAGTATAATTACTATGTGAAAATTTATAAAACATTTAATATATTAATGATGTATTAATATATATTACAATAACTAAAGATATCTCATAATGATTTTAATGCGTTGTATGTGATTGTTTAAAATAAAAATAAAAAGAAAGTTGAAAATTTGTTTTAAATTTGAATCTGTTTCATATTGGCGCTGAAACTAATTCACCAATAGTAAATAGCCCGTATGATCCGGCAACGCCGCACTCTAAAAAGAATTGCGGCGAATCCCTCATCACCCGACCAGAGTCGTTAGGTCGCGTTTGGTGACCAATCTAGGGTTAAAAGCTGATTTGTTTTTGGAATCGATCGGTAAAGTCGTTTGAAAGTTATTCCAAAAAAACTATATTTGGAAAAAAAATTTTCGCAATTTTATATTTTCCAAATATCTACCGGTCCAAATTGTATTCAAAATCTAAGTTTGGTCTAGCCTTTTCGAATTGCACCAACCGCGATAAAATTGGTCAAACCGTTCAAAAATTATGAGGGGTTTACATACATCCACACACGCACAAACACACATACGAAGAGAGATCCTCGTAGAAATGGTCAGAACGTGGAGATTTAATAAGAGCTCGATTTTCGAAAACCGGGGTGAATTCAATAACTTCTCGATTTGTTAAAAATCATAGATTTTCACAGCCGGAAGTTAAAAATACAAAATTGATTAGTATTATTTGTGAATAACTATCAATTTTGAATGAACCGTTTTCTTCGTTTCTTAAGAAGTTATCATTTTTGATATATTTGGTTGCGTAAGTAAACCCTCTATGGCTATGATGATCAAAAAATCTTACTTTTCTAATGAATCATTTTTCGATTTCGCACGATTACTCACGTAATATCAGTAATAATTTTATGTATGTGTACTACGTATTTTCTACAGTCAAATTAATAAATGACAGTGAAAATGAAATTTTTTTAAAGAAAAATCAAATACAAGAATAACCTTGATTTAAAAAAGAAATGAGAAGTAATTGAAAACGATTTGAGAATATTAAAAAGATTTTATTTGAATCCTACATAGATATACATTTTGTATTGAGGTTATCTTTTCAAATCTCTCTCCACAATAATGAAAATGTTTATCGGTCGGAATTATTAATTCTTCCCATGTTTTTAGTGAATTTAGTGAATGTATGTTTGACATCGAGTGAATATTTTATAATTAAGTAGGAAAAATTGAGGCTGAAGCATAACACAAGAAATTCGCCATCAATTTATATTTTTAATTTTTTTCTAAATTTTAGTTCAGTAATTTAAGTTTTGAGTTGGAAATAAAAATTATTCTAAAAATAGATGAATGTTTATTGACATTATGAAATCAAGTTTTTCCTTGTTTATACAACCTATTTTATTCTGTAATGTTAAATTTATAACAAAAATGTATAATCCTTTAATATTTTTAAGCCAAAAGTTCGAAAATTAAGAAAAAAAAAAGAATGCAGTTTCGAAAATAGAAATAGAAAATTGTGATGGTAATACTCTTAACATTACGATTGAGACGTTAAACTTTTACAGTATTTCTTTCGCCATTTAATAACAAGATTTTTAACATGTCATTCGAAAATGTAATTGACTTTTTTTAGATTGGTCTAATACATTCAATTTACGACACTTGTCTAATAACAAAAAAATGCTATTGACTCAATCGTAGAGAGGGTTAAGGGTTCTAATGCCGTTAAGCTTCCACTAATCTTAATCTGACAAAACCTCTAAGTGTAAATATTGATTCCAATCTCTGTTGTGACGATACAATAGAAAATCGGCGTTTATTTCTGAAATTTGTGGACATTCCGGAAGATTAATAAAAAGAGAATGCGCCATAAGAGTATATAAGCCGCTGTCAAAATAGCTATTGTATTATTAAACTTCGTTTTTTCACTTATTGTTAAAAACTACGCACCTATTCTTTGTCTTCTTGTGAATATAATAAAAATACAACTCATCGAACTTGATGTGGTTGTGGAATGTTATTTGAAATTTCCTAGATTCCAAAATTTCTAAAAAAACTAAAAACTCAACCAAAAAGAATGAATTCTCGAATGTCAACAAAAGTGTTGAATAAATAAAATTAAAAACACATAAAATATAAATACTAATAATTGCCAAAAGTCGTTCATTTGATTACCATGGTAAGTATAATATCTATGTTATACTGTATATATTTGATGCATTTGAAACTTAGGGAGCACTAATACATAGATATAATGCAGAAAATAAAAAGACAGATGCATAGTGCGACATGTGTGTTCGCCTAAATTTGCGTTAAATACGCGGCAAAACGTCATGTACACATACCACACTGATAGATTTATTGAATTTGTCACCAGATATATACCTCTTCTCTTTTATTTTTCAAGATTGTATTTCTCGCATTACACCCACATACTGTCGGGTAATAATCGGACAATGGTCGAATAATAATATACGTCAAGGGGATCAAAAGTTGTAGTTATAGGGGTGAACTACATACATACATAAAACTAGGGACAAGGCTTGCCGCAGGCAACATGCCAATATGTGCGACTTAGCAAAACTCTCTCACTCTTGTCTATTTAGTAGTTAAATATAGGGTGATGCAAATAAAGACATTATCTATTCTTGAAATCTTGTTGAGAAAACCCTTCAAATATGAATCGTTTCATGATCTTTTCATTGTTCATTTACAGTCGGCGACTTTGTTTTTCAATAGTTATTCTTTTCAATGGTCTAAATTTTACCATTAAATAAAAAAAAAATATTTTGTATTGGAACTAATTTTCAAGAAACTATTCAACAGAACAAAAATGATTTTTGTTAAAATAAAATTTTCTTGAGCTACACTGTTAAAAATTTCTACAGTATTTTTACTAAAAATGTGTTGGAAGTTTTTACGCACCACAATATAGTAATTATAATACACAGTTTTGAAAATTTACTCCACTTTTTATTCCAACTCAATTTAGAAAAATTACGAAACAATTTTTGTAATTTACTAAACATCTATCGGCAATTTGTTTAACAATATTACAATACGAGATTGTAATTTTACAAAACAAATTCTATTAAAAATGTTTTGTAAGTTTAGTACTCCGAGAAAAAATATTCAATATATATTCATATATATATAGGTAGTTGATAGTTGAAATAGTAAAAAAAAATAATTTGATTTGATATTTGTTGTGATTTTATTTTTATGAAGCGCTAATTATATTTTCTGAAATTCGGCACTTCATACAGACCTTAATTTGCTATTCACTAAATATAAAGTGAAAAACGCATTTGCCCTAACTAAGAATCGAACGCGAGCCACGCACTTGCCAGACCGATACCTAACCCCCTACACTGTACGACCGATCGGTGATTCAATATCTCATTATTCTTATAAGCTAATCCTACGGGGTAATGGAGCATTACGACTTATTTTTACATTATTTGTGTTATTTGATGCCGTTTATTGATGGAAAATAACTAACTTTTACATTATTTATAATCATTAAATATTATAAAAATAAGAGTCTAACATATACTCGTTCAAATATATCGATTCCGAAATGATCATTCGAAAGTAATATTAAAATGTATAAAAGATACACGATGCCTCGAATTTATTATTAGTAATAAGATATTATAAATAAACAACTATAGACTGAAAATTAGTAAAAATAAATATGAAGGACATTGTTGTTTTTTAATACATCAGTCTACATCAACAAGTAGACGCGATTATGGTTCAAATTTATAATCGTATTTAATTTCGGCTTTATAATTAAAAAAAAATTTAATAAATAAATTTAAAAAATATTTTCAAAAACATAAGAAAATGACTTATAACAAAATCCCAACTTGGAGTATTTAAAACTTATTTTTCCCATTAGTTTTATATAAAACATATCTCAAAAGTTATGCTTTATAGTGATAGAGGAATATATTCAATAATTATGATTTAAATTAAAAGTAAAAATTAAACACTGAAGATTTCGAACGTGATTATTCTCACCTAAGAAAAAAATAAGTATCTCAAATAATTGATTGTCTACTGAATATATTGTTTACGAACATTAAAGTTGACCATAAATAATCAATGGAAACTTTTATTTTTTATATTTTTTATTTTTTGAATTATTGGGAACTATTTAATTATGCATAAAATTGAGAAAAAAACGGCCCTTCTTATATTATACAAAATTGCTATAACTAAAAGAACATAGTAAATGAAATTACAAACAATGTTTGCAAATATAAGGCGTTTTCATAGTAATTTAGCAAAAAGTTTTGTAAAATTACCACACACATTATAAACGATAATAATTGTGGTTGAAATTAAAATTCACAATTTAATTTTACAATTAAAATTTGAATATTACAAAGAAAGTTACTAAATTTTCAATGACTCCATTGTAATTTCTATTACAACTTTGTTTTGTGATTTTATAAAAATTTCTAGTAAACCAAATTACAAACAATGTTTGTAAATCTCAAAGATTTGTATTGAAATTCGACAAACAGTTTCGTAAAATTACAATACAATTAGGATTTTTACATGAAAATCGTAAAATTACAATACATCCTACTAACTTTCCTGACATCTTTTGAAAAATTACCAAAATTGTTTCATAACTTCGCAGTAGTAAACATCGATTTGTAATTTTACCCAGCATTTGTTTTGTAAAATGGTTGTAATTTTACAAATATTTTTAACAGTGTAAGAAAATTTTTTTATCTCATGAGCTCATGAGTATTTTTTTTTTGCTCCAAAACAACTCAGGTCTTAAAAATTTTCTTGGCCCTTAATTTATACACGGAGAAAAATTAATTATACTATCTATTATACAAAAATAGTAACTCCTACTATCTAAAATGGTAATAAAATTAATTAGTAACAAAATAATAGGTGGTATCATTGAGAATTGTAATAGTTACTATTAATAATGGTAACGATTACTATCGAAAATAATAATTGTAATTATTATAAATTATAACCGTTACAATCGAAGATGGTAACTGTAACCATCTCAGATTGTAAAAATTCTGAAAGAAAAAAATAATATAAGTTTACTTAATTAAATCCTTTATTTACATTCATATTTTAACTAATGTACATTTTTTTCTTTGAAATATTAAAATATTTTAAATTCCCTTCAAAATTTTTTTTTTGAAATTTTAATTTTTTTTTAGTAGATTTCATAGAAATCTAACTATTGCATTGGTCCTCATGACGGAACTTTTGAAAAATTTTGCTATGTTTCGACTCAGCTTGTCAAGCGGATTCAGAAAATGCATATGGTTCAAAAGTTTATATATATATATATATATATATCAGGGTGGTTCATTTCCGCAAATTTTTTTTTTTTTACTTGCTCATGCAAAATATTAATCTACATATAGAAAAAAAAATTCTCACCAAGTTTGAGCTCTTAATATTAATTTTAAGTACTTACAATTTAAATTTAAAGTTTTACCATTCAAAATGCATGTAAAAAAATCTTTTTTTTTTTCAATTTCTAATGCTTACCCGGTTTTTACAATATTGCAAATCGGTTTGATGGACCTTGTGGAGAATTCCACGCTCTTCAAAATAGACTCAGAGTTTTTTTGTTTAACTCACACTGGTTCACTAGTAGGAGTCGTCAAAGTACAGTTTTTGAAAAAAATATATTTTCTTTTAATTTTTCGAGCAAACCGCCAAAAGTAGGAAGAAAAAAAGGACTTACTCATAAAAAAAAGTTATCCGACTAATGTTTAATGAATTTACAGCCATTTTTATATCGGAAATTGTAAGAAACTGATAAATACTAACTCATAATGTTATTTAGATTCATTTTTTCTAATTATTACCATTATATTTCCCTACATTAAGAACTTTTTCAAAATTAGTATGATTTTTTACTCATAATGAATACAAAAACAACACATGAATTCATAAAAAGCAACAAAAATTTAATCAAAATATACAGAAGGTTATGTTATTATGTAAAATACTTCAAATGTGATAAACGTCGGAATAGTTATAAAAAGCAAATTAATAAATTTCAAATAATTACTCATGTTATTGAAAACACATCAATATTTTGAAGCAGAATATAGCATTTTGGCACACGTAGGAAATTCTTTTCTACATTGTTGAACCAGTAATAATAAATATTGTTTCTGATCTTCATCATCGATGAAGAATTCAAACTCGATTAACGATTAACGATTACATCATAAATGGTAAACCATTAAACACAAGTGACAGCGAAAAATTGATATTAAAATAGTAATTTAAACATAGTTTATTAAAAAATTGGCTTATTCTGTCTTAGTATTAGCGTCACTTGATTCTCGGACTAATCACTTAATACAACAAACAATGAGAAAATTATTTTGAGGTTAGGTATGCCAAAAATTATCAAACCCGTCAACAAGGACAATAGAGACGGTAATATCATGCTAATTAACTAGAGCAATGTTAGAATATGCCATCTCGGGACTGCTTGGTGCAATTTTTCGAAGAATGATTTCTACTTATACAAAGTTGGCGTAAATAAAGTTGACAATAAAAAAAATTAAATTTTTTCCTAATTTTGGAATTGTGCTACAAAACATTAAATAGTCTTCATTTTTATTTTTTTTTACTAAACGACAGAAATGTTAAAAAATTGCAAGATCTATGTTACAATTTTATTCTTGTAGTTTATTTATGAATTTATGTGTTGTTTTTGTATTCATTATGAGTAGAAAATCATAATAATTTTAAAAAAGTTCTTAGTGTAGGGAAATATAATGGAAATCATTAAAAAAAATGAATCTAAATAAGATTATGAGTTAGTATTTATCAATTTCTTGCATTTTCCGGTATAAAAATGGCTGTAAATTCATTAAACAGTCAGTCCTTTTTTTGTTCCTACTTTTGGCGGTTTGCTCGAAAAATTAAAAGAAAATATATTTTTTTCAAAAACTGTACTTTGAGGACTTCTACTGGTGAACCAGTGCGAGTTACACAAAAAAACTTCAAGGATATTTTGAAGAACGTGGAATTTTCCACAAGATCCATCAAACCGATTTGCAATATTGTAAAAACCGGGTAAGCATTAGAAATTCGAAAAAAAAAAAGATTTTTTTACATGCATTTTGAATGGTAAAACTTTAAATTTAAATTGTAAGTACTTAAAATTAATATTAAGAGCTCAAACTTGGTGAGAATTTTTTTTTCTATATGTAGATTAATATTTTGCATGAGCAGCTACGTAGCTATAGAAACTAGTTAGTCATACAGTTAGTTGTGTCTTTGTTTGGCACATACTTTACTGGACACTGGCGCTCTCTCTCTAACAAATAAAGAGACGTTATTTTTAATTAATAATTAATTATCTATGCGGTTAATTGAAAAATGGCTAAGGACTTTTCGTCTCAGAATTTTTTTTTTCATCAGATGCTACAATGGCGTCCGTGACTTTTGGGACACCCTGTATATATATATATATATATTAGGGTGTGCCAAATGTAAATTCCTTGATGGACCTTTTAAAATTGGAATTTTGAGTTCCGCTTTGAACAGGAGTTGTGTTTGGGCATTTCCTGACATATTTTGAGCATTAAGGATTTATTTGATCTTCATAGAATTTTTACCAGGAGTTTTGTTTAGGCATTTTTGCTAGAATTTCAAAATTTCAAAATTTGGCCAAACAAAACTCTTGTTAAAAATTCTATAAAAATTAAATAAATCTTAACGCTCAAAATATGTCAGGAAATGCCCAAACACAACTCCTGTTAAAAGCAGAACTCAAAATGCCAATTTTAAAAGGTCCATCAAGAAAGTTACATTTGGCACATCCTAATATATATATATATATATATCTAAATATTCATCTAAAAATGAATCCTTCGAAGACGAAAGCAATTATTTGTGGAAGTAGAACAAAAATTACTAGTGATGAGTGCAGACTAGCCGACACAATCTTTGTGGAGGGGTGTGCTATTCCTTATAGTAGCACTGTAAAATACCTTGGGGTGACTATAGATAGTACTCTCTCATGGGAGAATCAAGTAACAAATTTGTGCAATCGCGCTATGAGTATTCTAGCACAACTAAAAATAAACAATGAAATATTTAATGAAAATTTACGTATTAAGCTAGTATCTACTTTAATAATTCCTCTCTTTGATTATTGCTGTGCGGCGTATACGAATATGTCAAACAAATTATTATTAAAGATGCAGCGTAAATTGAATTCATGTGTTAAATTTATCTATAAAATACCAAAATATGAACATGTTACTCCATATTTCAAAAAGTTAGGTTGGCTAAAGCTTGCAGCGAGAAGAGACTATTTCATTGCTTGTCTGTTTTATAAGGAAATTCGACTAAATTATCGGCAGCTATTCGGCTCAAAACTAGACTTTTTGCCTGTAGCACTGCGTAGAGGTGATGTCCGACAAGACTATCTTTGTATACCGCAGGCTAATTGTGTCATGTATGATAATTCATTCTTAATTCATGGCATACGTATCTGGAATGCACTGCCAGCTGAGACTGTGGCTGTAGATAATTTGGTTGAATTTAAAAATGCTTGCTTCAATCACTTTTTTGAACATGACAATTAACAATTGCAATCTTTATTTTGGATCGTATTTAAATATTTTTTCTTGTAGAATTATTATGACTTTAAATTAAGTTATTTGTTTGTATTAAATAATCTATTTGGATTTTATAACATTTGAAATTAAATCTAATTGTAAACCTTTAATTAGTTAAATAATCTTGTAACCTATGTAAACCAATGTAATTTAAATATTGATGGCTTTGAGGGAGCTTAGGTTCCAGAGCCAAATAAATTTTTTATCTATCTATCTATCTATCTATATATATATATATATACGATATAACCGGTCTTGTCTCTTCTCTAACTCTCGCAATTCTGTACGGATCTTAATAAAACGTAACATACTTATTCTTAGGACTATTTCCGAGGTTAAGTTCGAAGATGAGCGAAATCGGTCAATTAGTTTAAAAATGGGAGCAATTCAAAAATTTTCAAAAATTACGAAAATTTTTACTTTTACCGCATTTTCGTGCAATAACAATTAAACGAGATATTATATTCAATTTCTGTGAATTGCATCTGAAAGCTTATTTAATAAGCTTTAATTTGCATATTTATCTATTTTTCGAAATTAAATAGTTTAGGAATGACAACAATTCAAAAATTATTGAAAATTACAAAAATTTTTACTTTTTCCGTATTTTAATGGGATAACAATTGAACGCGACGTACCATAAAATTTCTGTAAATTGCATCTGAAAGCTTATTAAATTAGCTTTAATTTGCATACCTCATTATCAGTCTAGTCCAAAAATTACCTACTGTCTCAGACAGATTTAATGAAATTTTACTTTTGCATTCGTTTTGATGTCATTGTTTTTTTTTTTTTTTTTTTTGTATACAATCCTGCTAGTTTTTTTCATATTTATTATGAAATCTACTTCCATTTCGGCTGCCGAATGGCCTTTTTTTTTATTTGAATTTTATTGAAAATTTTGATTTTTTTGGAAATTTCAAATTTTTTTTGAAAAATTTGGAGTTGAAACTTGTTTTAGACAAATAAAAATTTAAATATAAATTCAATCCGAATTTAATCCCGATTTTTTGTGCACTACACTGCACTACAGCTGCTTTTAGTTTATTCAGAAATGCATTTACGGTAACGCAGATTCTTAATTTTTCAAATATTTTTTACTAGCTTAGATAGTTGTTATTATTATTACTGATGGTAACTGCAACCATCAGGTTATAATAGGAATTACGATTTTGATAATAGTAGTAACTAATTTAAATAATAACAGTTATTATTACTGATTACCATCATAGTAGTAGTAGTTAACACCAGGATGGTAAATACTAAAATTCAGATGGTTTACTTAATTATTTAAATAATATTTACTACTATTGAATCAGTTAATAGATTTTAACATAACTAGATCATAAACTCTACTATAAAATTTTTTCCGTGTAACCATTTTTTGCGTGAAATTACGAAAAAAATCATTTATTTTACGGCAAACTAGGTCAAATTAACGGAAAACCTAATAAAATTTACCGTAGGATATGATAAAATTTGTTGCAAAAAACTTAAAAATTTCTCACTTACCGCCAAATGATGAGGCCGTACAATCCACTTCACGATCACCGTGAATTCAACGGTCATTTTTTTCAGTGTAAAAAAGTTATTTTTACTATTTACTATGGCTTATCATAAAAATTGGTCATATTAAATAATTTTTTCACAGGTAATGTACCTCCTATAACTTTTTATCGGCTCAATCAATCGAAATGTGATTTGAGGAAGAGTTTGTCTAAACTTAAATTTCCTAAAAATTTCAGCCGATCTGATCTCGTAAATTTCGAGAAACTACGAGAAATACAATCAAGAAAAAAAAATTTTTTTTTTCATAACGTTTGAACCATTGTATCACTGTTCAACATTGGTTATTTTATGGTATGCTTAATAACAAGTTCTACATTAATTGAAATCAACCAGAATAATAAATTGTTCAAGCTACCCTCTTCTTTATGATCTCTAATCCAATCTTATTCACCCACTTATCCCTTTAATACGCATTTCATCATATATATCTTTTTACGTCTTCAATGTCCAATCTAAATCACCCTTTATACTTTATCAGTTTATTATTAGAATTTGTCTACACCCATACAGTGTGTCACTATACATGTCCACAAATCGTACCACAAATGTCACTATACATGTCCACAAATCGTACAATATAATTATAATCTGTCTATCTTTTCAAATATTTTATGATTTCGTACAAAAATAAAATATATATAATACTTAGACAAGCCTTTTACTCTGATCGTGACATTGCTTCCTCGAGTGGTTGACAAAATCTTGTTTTTATTAATCTTTTTTTTTTCTCTTTTATCTTCTATATTTTATTTTTTGTCGTTTGTGTGTCGATCTGTAGCTATTGTGTATTACTTCGGATCACCACGCGCCACGCGACAGCTGTTTCGATAAGATCGATATCCATAATGATTTGTAAGAGAGATACATGTATGCTTTCAAAGTTGTAAGTCATACTCAATAAAATCACAGAACTCATCTCTTCAATCAATTTATTCATGTTTATCATACCAGTAATAAAATCATAAGTAAATAAAAAAATAAAACAATAGGGTATTTATTTTTAACTTCCCCTTCAATCGAAGATTTTCAAAATTCGGAAAGTTATTGGTTTCACCCCGTTTTGCGAAAATTGAGTTTTCATCAGATCTTGACGTTTTAAGGTCACAGGAAGCTTTCCTGACTATTCCCGCGATGGTGTCCGTGCGGCTGTATGTATGTATGTGTGTGTGTGTGTGTGTGTGTGTGTGTGTGTGTGTGTGTGTGTGTGTGTGTGTGTGTGTGTGTGTGTGTGTGTGTGTGTGTGTGTGTGTGTGTGTGTGTGTGTGTGTGTGGGTGTATGTAAACTTTTTATAACTTTTGAATGGCTTGACCGATCGGATCGAAATAGGTGGCGATCCAAAGAGTATCATTGCCATTAAATTTCGTGAAAATTTAAATCAATTAGGTTCTCTGGATTTTGAGAAATCTCAAAAATAAAATTTTCAAAAAATCGTTTTTTTAGCATAACTTCTAAACGGTTGCACCCCGAGTCGAAATTCTAGTTCTGTTTTAGCGGTAAAAGTGTCCCGAGTCGAAATTCGAGTTCTGTTTTAGCGGTAGAAGTGTCCAAGCCCTTTGAAGGCTGATTTGCCGCCTGAGAATGCGTCTGTTTTGATGGTAGAAGACGGTGCAGGTGAAAAATACCGCTAAAACAGACGTACTTGGTTCTGTTTTGACCGTAAAAAATATCCGAAGAACTATTATTATTATTATTATTATTATTATTTATTTTTTTTTAATTTTATTTTCATTTTTATTTTATAAACATTTGTTTATAAGAAAATGTATCATTGACCGTGTAGTAATTTAAATAAATAAAATAAACTGATAAACAAATCAAATTAAAAATATAAAAAAATTATTTTTGAGTAGTCCGATAATTACGCTATAAAATTGTCGTGAATCATAAAAGTCGTAATTTCAATAGTTTAAAAGATATAATCATTTAATGATTCAAGTAATGCATTTTTTTATAAACAAATATGTATAAAAATTGAACCATAATAGATATCGAGCATATAAAAAATTTATAATATAAATTAATAAATTGTTTAAAAGATCGTCTTGAATGTCAAAGACCGTATCATCAATAGCTTAGAAGTTATAACAATACATAAGTTAATGAAATAGTTGATCGCTTCAACTTTGATGGGGTAAAGTATTTTAAATTTCAGTAAAAAATAAAGAAACATTTTTTTTTTTAACTCTGATGCACATGGCTGAACTTGTAATTTTTTAAAGCTACGGAAAAAAATAAAATGAAAATAGAAATTTGTTTATAAGAAATTGTTTATAAAATAAACAATAAAAAATTCAAGTAAAAACAAAATTCTTTCATAATTATTTTTAGAATTGTAATTGATGATTTAAAAAAAAATGATTTCTTAATAAATAATTTAAATGGTTGATAAATGAAAAAAACAATTATAAAATTTTTTTAAGAAATTTTTTTTTTTTAATCATTATTCTACTAAGACAATGAAATGACGAAAAAAAAAATTTTCAAAAATATTCAACTTTTCTATTTGTTTATAACAAATTTTTAAACAACTAATATTAAAAATTCATTAGCCAAGCTACTAAATGCAATATGTTAATACAAAAACAACCGGAATTAAAGATTTCGGAAAAAAATTTTTTTTTATAACATTAGCCGGATATTTCAATTTTTGATAACTTTAAAAAATCATTATAAACAAATGAAAAAACTTTTATAAGCTTTTACAATAGAATCTTGTTCATTATTTATATAACAAGAACTCCTAAAAAAAAAAAAAAGAGTTATAGACACATTTTTTTAATTTTTAATAACAATTAAATAACAAACAAAAATCAAGCTAAAAATTTTTTTTTGCGGGGCTATATTCCTTCAAATGTCTAGATGACACTATAATTTAATCAGATTTTTAAATTAATATTGAATGTTATGAAAAAATTGTTTTGTGTTGCATACTTTGCTTGGTGGCGACGCCTAGGCCCTGAAACGGCCGCGCGAAGCCCAAACTTCAACGTTAAATTAAAATTATAAATAATGGAGCTACAACTCCGGGAGTGAGACTTATTTTATTAAAATTTTCTACTCTTTTAGGATCTTTTTTCAAATTTCAGATAACTTCAATATTTTTGAAGTAATAGCTACAAAACAAAGACTCCCTTTTTTTCTCTTCGTTTTTTGTTTATAACAAATAAAATTTTTAATGGCGGATAAACTAAAAAATACCACTTTCTCAGAATTAAATTCTGAATCCAACGCACCAATCGCCATATTTTTAAGAGCATTGTAACGATTTTTCGTAGAAAACTCACTTCTTGACTAGACTGTATAGTTTATATGAAAACTCACTCAAGTCTTTGGATGGAAGTTGGTTGCGTAGTATTGCGGATAGTGTATAAGACTGGCGAGCGTTAGGACTAGGTTCGGAACCCGGGCGTTGCGGTTTTTCGATTATTATTTATATCTAAGGGATTCTTAAGTTACTTAATTAAGATATGGTCGACGAGTACTTACAATAACTATCACGAATGCTGCCTTTATGACTCACAACAACATAAGAAAAAAAAAAGCTCCACGTCAGTACAATTTTTTGTATTGAAGTCACATTTAATCGTCGCCTTATATATTAATAATTTAATAATAATTATAATTATCTTAATAATAATGTTCAGGTTCTCTATTCGTTTAGTTATTTATTTATTTATTTATAGAAAATATCAAGTATTATTATTATTTCATTAAAAATAAAAAAAAAAAGGATCCGAGTGGGATTCGATCCCAAATCGCTAGCCATTTTTAAATATTACCATTATTATTATGGTCAGCATTATAATTATTTAACGTCTGGTTTAATGGTAAACACGTCAGAATGGGAAAAAACTCCACAAATTACCGTTAAACCAGACGTACGCTCATAAAGCACTCAATGATATAACGTCTGGTTTGATGGTAAAATTATCTGAAAGTTAAGTTGGAAAAAAGTGCCGTCAAAACAGAACTCAAATTTCGACTCGGGACCGATCAATTCCAAAATTGGTTCATTCATTCAAAAGTTATTGTAGTATGAAAATTCAAAAAATAGTGTTTTTTCAAACTTCTATCAGACTTTTGAGCTCGAAGAGCTCAAAAGCATAAAGAAGCTATGTTTTTGAGCTCGGAGAAGTCAAAATAACACAGAAATCGTACTTCTGAGCTCGAAGAGTATGTATGGAGTTAGCGGGAAGTTGCGGGGATGGCCTTTAGGGTCAACCGTTTTCCTAATTTTTTTTTAAGACATGAAAACACAATTAAATATATTTATGTATAACATTTAAAGTCTCTCTATAGAGTCTGCAGTAGATATTTAAATGTTATTATTGAATGAGATTCTTATAACAATGTATGGTAGTAGTTGAGAAAGCAAAAGAAAAAGGATACAGCCCTTGAGCAATTTGGAACAGGCCACACAGTTATAAAGCCGGCTGTGGCAATAATTTCAAGTATTTTCATAGGCCGTTTTTCTGACGAGCCATATAATAACTGAAGAATTGTGTGATATGTTGATAGGGCTAAAAAAATAAATAATATTTTATAGATCTCTAACTGCTTTTTCATCCAGAAACTGATTATATATGATGATATATTGACAGTGTAAAAATTTAAACAAATGAAATAATAGTTGATTCAATTATTATTATTATTTTTATTACTATTATCATTATTATTATTTTTTTTTTTTTTTCAATAACACAACATGATCGTTTTTTATTTGATACTCGTAAGAAGAGGGTATAATATTTTGTGCAGTGTTGTACCCCGATTTTAGGCTTAGCCAACCACATAAGTAACTCACGCCAACCTACAAAAGGGTTTCAATCCCCTGGAGAACGCACATACAACCATTAAAAAAAGAACCACTGAGTGAATGAGAAACAAAAGTCTCCTCTTAATAAACTATTGAACAAATTCTCTTTGCCAACGAATGTGTCATTTCGCGTTTAGGATGTAGCGTAAATTAATAATCTCTATTTCGCATGCTCTACTAACCCAGGATTATCGTATTGCTAATCCATCATCTATATTTGTCAAATATGCATTCCCAGTATAAATAAATAATTTAAATCTTTTGATTAAAACTTCAATAGTTTTTGATTAATTGATTATTGTTGTAGCGTATTGATAAAACATGCGTGGATTGTTTAATTATGTAAGAGAGTAAAAAAGTACTGTTTAGAGACAAAATAAATGCATATATTTTTAGTTATTTGTAAACGTTAAAGCGATTGGATGAGCATAGTGAAATTTAAAGATAAGTATTTATAGTCAGTTTTCTAAAAAAAAACTCACCACGCCCATCTTTTAATCTAACAATAGACGAGTGTTTCGGGACAAAACTAAAGACCCAAAATATTGGTGCAAATCCAGGCATTCAATTTTACATCTATTTTTCCTGTACTGTGGGATCACATTGAAGATTTAAAATTCAATCTAATCGCTAATCCTGTTACTCAGCCAAATGGTCATAATTTAGTTTTAAAATCTTGTGTGGAGAAGGCGTGACTTCAAGAGGAATTTCCGGTGCAAGAAGAATATATTTAGAATATGAAGAGGAAAAAAAATGTGGGTTATTAAGACAGAATGAAAATTCTGAAAAAATTTAAAAATTATAAATTAAATAATAGGTCTCAGACACCCACGTTGTTTTTCATCTTTTTTTAATAATATTCACTCATTGTATACTTATGTAATCAAAATATATTTAGCATGTATTCAACATTTATTTACACCAGACTTAACATGCGCATGCCTGAATATGGGTGTAGAATTATATATATTTTCTTACTTATGATATATTTGACTAGTCACATTACGAATAAATTGGCTTCACATATATTTCATCTCAATTTTATTTTAGGATTAGATTTCCTCTGAATATATATTTTGAATAAAAGTTAGTATATTTCTTGTCAACTTTGTTGACTTGATTATTGCTCTTGCAAACTATATTTTTCATATAATTTTAATATTTATTGAGTATATATTTTATATATATGATAATCGGCTAAAAAATATAAATGTTAAATATATTTTATCTATATATTTTCTATGTATCAAATATATTCCTATGTATTTTTATTCTATTTAGCTTCTACTTTTGTTATATGAATCTTATACATCATATATAAATAAAGATGAATTTTTTTTTTTTAGAATTGGGATGATTAATTAACATGTTATGTTAAAGAAAAATTGGTTTAATAGTTAATTAGAGTAAGAACCAGTGGCAGATAAGCTCCTATGGAGAGTAAAAAAAATGATTTATTTTAGAATTTAATATTTCAGACTTGTAAAGAAAAGATTCAGCAACCCGACTAGAAATTTCAGTGAGGCAGTGATTTGGCGCAAGTAAGGCATGCCGAATTCCAAACTTGCAGTAAGTGAGGCATCCAAATCAGGCCGAAGTTTGGAATGTAATGCAGTTGCGAGGCTCAGCCTAACTTGGCTTCCTGATAAGGTTGCAGTTTGGAAACCAAATTCGCAACGAAGAATCCAAATCTAATTCTTTCTTGATTTTTAGCTTTTTTATTATCAAGCGAAAATTAATAATAACAAATGCTTATTTTTTTATCTTCTTTTACTATTTTAAGTATAAATATTAAATTTAGGACTAAATTTTTTTAATATTTCATGAATAAAAAAAAAAAACAAATTCTTTGTTTGCTTTAATTTAATAATATTTTTATTATTTAATTTTATTTTTTCTGTAACTTTTTTTGTTTTTTGGAGCGTTTTTTAATGTGAAGAGGTTTTTTTGATTGGTAGATTTGATAAGTCAAGGGGGAAGGAGATGATGAAGGAGTTAGATACACTAATCACACATAACACTTAACTTTACTTCACACTTACCTTGATAGCAATTATAATTAGTAATTATTAATTATTAAAAATCGTACATGTCGAACGCGAGACTCGAACACGGTACCCGACGCACGAGGGCCCTATACCATACCGCGACGCTACACCGATTATGAGCGACCTCTTACTTCAAGATACTTATAAGCACAACCAATGTTCGGCTTGCCTAATTTAAAACAAATAAGATTCGAATTGTGCTAGCCTAAGTTCGGAAAGCCAAGTTCGCTCCAAACTAGCAAAACTCAGGTTATCGTTACTTGAATCCAGTTCGGCGTTCCCATGATATATCAAACTTAAGGAATCCATGAAACTTTCCTAGTTACGTTCAAATATGGCAAGCCAAACATTTCGTTCTGCCTACCTTGGTTTTTATGAGGTACAACCTAGGCAAGCCTAAGTTAGGCAAGCCAAACTTGCCCCGAATTGGTTCTTCGGCATATGCCTCAATGAAATTTCTAGTCGGGTACATGAGGCACCATGTTTATATGTACAATACACAAATACTCTCATAAATACACACTTTTATATGTATAGAACTAGAAGGCTTAACCTCACTGTAAATCGAAGTGTTTTAAAAGTGACTACAAATGGGCAATTTAACATGGGAAATTAAAACACATGGAAGTGTTTTAAAAGTGACTACAATGCTTCAAGATAGGAATAAAACACTTTATGTGTGTTTTGTTAAAACACTTGGATTTACAGTGCTTGGAAAGACTTGAAGCCAAATATCTTCTCCCACTCCGTTTTAGAGTACTTTGGCAAGAAACGCCGAAGTTCATCAAACGTTTGGAATGCCTAACTTGCAGGAAATTATAAAATCCAAAGGTCTACGGAAGTTTGGTTTGCCAAACTTAAAAGTAATTGGGGCCATCTATGGTAAGACGAAGTTTGGCGAATGTTTGGAATACCTAACTTGCAGGAAATTATAAAATCCAAAGGCTTACGAAAGTTCGGTTCACCAAACTTAAAGGTAATTAGGGACATTTATGGCAAGCCAAACTTCGGCAAATCTTTGGTTATCGTTACTCCCAGCTAGTCAGGCATTCCAAAGGTTCGCCGAAGTTCGGCTTGCCATAGATGTCCCAAATTACATGCAAATTTGGCATGCCAATCTTCGTTTTGCCTAACGTGGATTTAAGAAGGCGCAAATTAGCCTATGTTAGGCAAGCCAAACTTGCCCCTCACTAATTCTTCGGTATTCCTCACTACAATTTCTAGTCGGGAATCACGTTCCCTCCGGCTGAGATTTTTACACTATCTTTGGTTAAAAAATTATGTACATTTATACATCGCCGTATTAGACTAAATCCGACCATATGTGAAGATATAAAATTTTCTGAAACTGTCATATATGAATACATTAAGCTATATCAGAAATTTTTTCATGTGATATTTTAAAAGTCGTCTAAAAGAAGTTATTTACTAAGTTATAAGTAAAGTTTTCTTCAACATATATATTCTTCAATATCAACTAAAAGTTCTTTAGGACTTCGATAGACGGGCTGGATTTTTGAGCGTACATGACAAAAGAAACTTCCTAATGAAGATTTCATTGAAAAGCTCTCCCCTGATGTCTGTTGAGAGTGGCATAATGAGTTTATACTTCATTTAACTCGTATTAAAAAGAGGCGAGAGGTGTAAACATTGTTGCTACCCTGCTGTGTAGCTCTTTATAGCACGAGTATAGAAGTGGAGTGGACCCTACTTCAATGACGGCTATTTTGATTTCTTCAAGGATTTCTTAAACATCAACGGAGGAAATAAACGGAAATATCGTAGTAGTCAAATTTTTTAAATATAACAATAAAATCATGTCTATTGGATCAATTTGTAAAAACCTATTGACTATGTATACATTTTGAAATTAAATTCCATATCGTTTCGGCTAAATGACAATTCATAAGAATAACTGAAAAAAAAAATAAGAAATAAGAAATAAGAACTTGAACTTGAATTGTACACAAATTATGAGTTAATTTTATTGCATTTGTTGAGTATATCATTATCTAGAGACGCGTTAATGTATCACCATATATTTTTTCGAGTACATACGTGCGCATGCATATATCATGAAGAAAATATTGGTGTTAAAATCATACTATTACTGATATCAATAGTATATTACGACCCAAGGCCAGAAAGTTGGATTTCCTGGCGTATGGGATATGATGGCCGAGGCGTAGCCTCGGCCATCATATTACATACGTCAGGGAATCCAACATTCTGGTCGTGGGTTGTATACTATTTTTCTTGCTCTCCAGCCGAAAGTACGCAACCCCGAGGAAGGGGTTTCGCAAAACCGAGGCGAAGCCGAGGTTTTGCCGGAGGTGAGGGAGCGCCGCCCGACTTTTGCAAAGCCGAGGCGAAGCCGAAGTTTTGCTGGTCGGGGCGGGCATAATAAAAAAGTAAAAATTAATAAATAAAAAAAAAAAATAAGTTATTTTAAAGTTTACTAACAAATGCTCTGATTAAGAGAAATAACATGCACAGAACTCGTCACAAATATTTAAACTTGATTTAATAACAAAATTAATTTTTTTAAGTTAATTACAAATTAATTTTTAATTAGACGGCTAAGAAAGATTGAAATTAAATTATTAGAAGCTTGTAGAGTACATGGATTGTTTTATAAACATTGCTTTACTAGCTATCAAAATATAAAAGAAAGCAAATAAAATTTACAAAACTTTTATATTATTTTCTAAAATGTTTATATAAATTATTTTTGCTGTATTATTATTAAATATTTCATTAACAATAATCTAGTTAGAAATTATTTTTATTTATTTGACATTCTTTGGTTAGTTTCTGCGCTGACACGTTACATACAGACGATGTTGTGACTGTTATATACAGTTGAAACTCGCTGTATAGGCCGGTTGCGCCACGAAAATACGAAAGAAAGCGAGGTTCTATGCTGCCGGCCAGAAAATATGCGTAGCGCGCATGCGTCAGAGCAGGCCATAAAAGTTGCTCTTCCTGGAGTAAAGTGCGTCCAGGAAGAGCGTACTTTCGGCTAGGAGAGCAAGAAAACCAAATTTCAAGAGAGGTATCATTTTATAACGATAGTCATGCAAAAACTTGGAAAATTTTAAATTGCATGCTGTATAAGGCTCATTCAAATTTCAAAAAGAAAATGAAATGTATTTTTGACTTCAGAAGTAAAACAAGTAGTATGAAAATGAATACAATAGTTAGATTTGTATAATTAATATACTGAAACTGTTTCAATTTGAGAAAATTTTCCATCATGTAAGTATAAAAAAAATTAGGAAAACGGTTGACCCTGAAGGCCATCCCTGCAATTTCCCGCTAATTCCATACTTAGGCGCTTAAAATTGCACCAATGACTCAAAAATACAATTTATGGGTTATTTTGAGCTCTCCGAGCTCAAAGATATTACTTTCCTATGCTTTAAAGCTCTTCGAGCTCAAAAGTCTGATAGAGATTTGATAAGACACTATTTTTTGAATTTTTAAACCGCAATAACTTTTGAATGAATACACCGATTTTTACGCGGTTAGAAGCATTCGACGCAGTTTTTCAAGCTTCACAAAGAATTTTAAATTTTGAATTGATCGCGCTAGGAATTTTGGAGTTATTCCGAAAAAACACTTTTTTCGGTTTTCTTTCGTTCACGATATCTCTCGAACGAATGAACCGATTTTGACCGGACTGGTGGCGATCGACGTAGTTTTTTGAAGTTAAAAGCTGATTAGTTTTTGGAATTGAACCTTTAAGCCGTTTAAAAGTTATTCCAAAAAAACCACATTTGAAAAAAATTTTTTTTTCAGTTTTTTTAAGATTTCTCAAAATCTATTGATCTGAATCAGTCCAAATAGTTTTCAAAATCTAAGTTTGGTCAAGCCCTTTCGAATGGCATCAACCGCGATGAAATCGGTCGAGCTGTTCAAAAGTTATAAGCGGTTCACATACTTTCACACACACACACACACACACACACACACACACACACACACACACACACACACACACACACACACACACACACACACACACACACACACACACACACACACACACACACACACACACACACACATACATACATACATACAGACACCGTGACAACCTCGCGGGGATAGTCAGGGAAGCTTCTTGTGACCTTCAAACGTCGAGATCTGATGAAAACTCGATTTTTGCAAAACGCGGTGAAAACAATAACTTCCCGATTTTTGAAAATCTTCGATTTTCTTAGCGGGAAGTTAAAAATTTATCTCATTATTAGTAAATAATAAAGTTATTGATAAAAAAAATAATAGTGTTGGTTTGCAAATTCCTAAATATATAATAAAACTTTATCGCTTCTATTTATTATAAACAGTGTTATACAGAGAAACTATTTATAAATTTTAAAAATAAGAATTATATTTATCAAAGTTTAATAGTTCATTATAATCGTTTGCATCAAAAGTTTGTAAATGTTACATAATTCATGATTACAGCTTTAGCGTCAGCATCAGCATTGTGCAGTTAAGAGGAAATCGATGAAGCTGTAGACATTGTTGAAAAAGAAAGTATATGATGCTTATAGAAACATATACGATATTGACTTTAAAGCGCTCCCTCGAGAGCACGAGCTTTGAAGTTAATGGACTCTCTTTAACACGGGATCTTCTTTAGTCTGTATACGTTTACAATATACAGTGTATATTCGTTCTTTGTAGTACATATATACAATACACACGTACTATTTTCATTTTTTTTTCTTTAGATCATCAAAATTCTTCGCCTTCTGTTGTTGGTTAAAATACACATCGGATTTTAAAGTTATAGCTACATTTTTTAGCAAACTTTCTTATACTTTTTTCCTCGAAAATATTTGACATTTTTATAAATAGCTTAATGTGTTTTGATATATCCTGACATATGTTCATTTATGACCAGCTATAAAAATTGGATACGGAAAAAAAATTAGGAAAACGGTAGACCTTAAAGACCATCCCTGCAACTTCCCGCTAACTCTACATACCTAAGCGCTCAACATTTCACTCATTTTGTTTTTAAGCTTTTCGAGCTCAAAAACATTACTTTTATTTTATTTCAAGCTCTCCGAGCTCAACGAGATGACTGTTCCATATGCTTTTGAGCTCTTCGAGCTCAAAAGTCTGATAGAAGTATCATATAACACTATTTTTTGAATTTTTAAACGGTAATAACTTTTGAATGAATTAACTGATTTTTTCGCGGTTTACGACATTCAACTCAGTTTCTTGAGCTTTTTAAAAAATTTTAGATCGCGAACTGGTCAGACCAATAATTTCATAGAAATTCTAAAAAAAACATTTTTTTCAATTTTTTTCGACAACGACATCTCACGAACGAATCAACCGATTTTGACCGGACTGGTGGCGATCGACTTGATTTTTTGAGGTTAGGAGCTGATTAGTTTTTGGAATTTATCGGTAGAGAGGTTTAAAAGTTATTCAAAAAAAAAAAACGAATCTTTGAAAATTTAATTTTTGAGATTTCTCAAAATTGATCGACTCGAATTTTTTGAACTAGTATCAGAAATAAGGGCAATGAAACTCTTTGGAACGCCGCTTATTTCGATTGAATCGGATAAGCTGCTTAAAAGTCACGAGAGATTTACATACATACACACACATACATACATACATACATACAGACATGGTGACATCGCCGCGGGAATAGTCAGGAAAGCTTTCTAGGACTTTAAAACGTCGAGATCTGATGAAAACTCGATTTTTGAAAAGCGGGGTAAAACCAATAACTTGCCGATTTTTGAAAATTTTCAATTTTCTTAGCGGGAAGTTAAAAATTTTCTCTAAAAATTACCCTTGAGCCACGGTAGTCATCCCGAGTCAAAAAACAAATCCTAGTTTTAACCTCAAAAGCATCAATTCCTTTGATGTTATATTTGCCGCACAGAAAGTAACTCTACTTTGATACTCAAAATCCTTATTGAAGATTTTGAGGTCTTAATGTGAACCACCCGTTGATTTGAAATCCTCACTACAACTTCAAAAGTCTCATTCAGTGAAAAGTTGTATTTTGGACTTAGAAAATTTTTGCTTCACCGAAAAAAATTTGAGTTATATTTACAAATTAAAATATAACATGCGAAATATGTCACCACTTTATGTAAAAATAGTTATTAAAAAATCAAAAAAAAATTTTTTAAAAGATCAGTGATTATTTTTCAATCTGACAGTATAGTTTTTGTAGCATTTGTTTGCATATTATGTCTGTCAGGTACAAATTAATGTGACGAAACACGGGATCTTGATTTTTAGGCGAGAATTGAGCAATACCTACGCTCACGCTTAAAGCATGCAATTGTAACTGAGTCATTACCACTAAACTAATAAATAAATAATATCAATAAAAATCTAAATACATATTTGTTATTTTATTAAGTAACGAATAATCAATTCTCAGTGACCAATGGACAAAATATTTCTTCAAGTTTAAAAATTGAATTAGCTTCATTAACGTGCTGATATAACCGTAGATATTCAATAATTAATATTTTCTTAATCTATTTTCTTGTTACAAAAATTTGGTAACTTAATTGACATAATTTTTAGTTAATCTAAGTGAAGCTATTTTTTGTTTACTGATAGTAAAAACAGTAATAATTGATACTCATCTTTCAAAAAATTTATTATTAACGATAATAAAACAAATAATTTCAAAGGACTCTTCGAGATAAAAAATTCATGGTTGGAAAACAGCATTATTTCTTTCCAGCGTATAGTAGGTTTCAAATCCGAACGAAAGCCTCAAAATCCTCATTGAGGAGTATGAGGATCAAATGAGAATTCTAATATGTTTAAAGTATGTATAGTTATCATGAAAACAACTACATGCGTTGTATAGAGTAGTCGGTTAGGTTTAGGCCTAGAGATCTTAGGGTTCCGTGTTCGAGTCCGAGCGTCGGTCGATTTTAGATTAATTTAATTTCGATACATAGGGAAACAAGGAAGGTAAAAGTGTTAAAAATATGAAATGATAATCTGAACACTCAAATTGAGACAACAATCTCGAGAAAAAAAAAATTTTTTTTTTTTCAATTCGGCTAATTTATTTTGATGAAATTAATTAGTAAAATGTTATATGACAACTTGTACTACTGCCAAAAATTTTCACACCTTGATCAATTTGAATTTATTTTATCAGATAAAACCATTTGTTTATTTAAAAAATGCAGGGAGGCTTTAAAAAACAATAGTGCCATATTCATTTAAAATTTTTAATAATAAAATGATTAAAGAATATTATGAGGGTTTTGAGGTTCAAACGTGAATTCTGAAGTTCTATTTTTACCCTCAAAGTTGTAAAACCGTCCGTAAGTAGGATTTTGAGGTTCAAATCGTGACTACTTTCCATATTAAAATCTATCTTGAAATTCCAAATTAGCCCTCAAAAACCTCACTGAGAATTTTGAGGCTCAAATTAGAATTTATATTTCGACTCGGGATATGACATTGTGCAACCTTTGAATTTATTACTGTTTTTTTAAATAAAAATTAGTTTATTTTATGGTTAACAACGGTAAAAAGAAGACTCCATGGAGTCTTTATTTTACTGCAGTAAAATTAGTTAAAAGAACTTTAAGAAATATTTTAGTTACCGATAAACGGTACAGTCAAGTCATAACATCCCACAATTCCAGTACAGTTTGATTCCACCCAAATTTTTGAAAATTCAGTTCTTATCAGATCTCCATGTTTTCTAGGCGCGCGTGCACGTGTGTGTGTGTGCTCTCATAATTTTTAACGGACTTGACCGATTGAAATGATTCAGTCGGATAGATTTTGAGAAATCTCAAAAATAAAATTTCAACAAAATTTTTTTTTTTGGAAAAACTTTAAATTTTTTTGTCGGATCATTTTGCAAGTAAGGAGTGATCTATTTGCTTTCGATAAACTGCGAAGATTGCTGCAAAGGGAATGGAAATCGGTTTATACTTCATCAAGAGAAATCATTTCCCAAAAATTCGAAGAAAGACTCTTTTGTACAAAAGTACAACTTCAGAATTTCTCGTCGATTCATTTTGCGAGTAAGAAATCATCTATTTGTCCTTAAGAAACTGCGTTCAATACCGCAAATTACCCTAAAAACGGTTAATTTATTGAGGAGATATCGCAATTCAAATTTTTATCAAAGTATTTCCTCCGTAGAGATGTGCACAACGACTAGATTTTGGAGCTTGAAGAGCTCGAAAATGTGTACAAGTTGTATTTTCGAGTTCGACGAGCTCAAAATTTCGTAGAACATTTTTCAAGTGTTATGAGATCGATCATAGCGAAAAGATGGGATGGCCTGCAAGGTCAACCGTTTTCAGATTTTTTCATTTGTGTATTCTTGGCATTTAAATTGTTTTTTATACGTATTCAGCCATAAAAAGTGTTTAACTGTGTTAAAATAATTAAGCTAGTAAAACTTTACCACCGGGCTACTAAGTACACATTTAATTTTACCAGGCTAATATATATAATTCAAACCCGACAGTCAGTCCTTACTCTGCTAGTCATCTTTTCCGGTTCCCGAGAACTGGGGCAATAGAATCAGTCCCAATCGGGTAGTTTACAAGGTTCACGTATTATCGGACCACCTTTCCCTTACCCAATGAGGTACACTAGTGGTCGAACAAAAATAAAAATTCTATATATCTACATATTTTTACTAACAGAAAAAAATTTTTTTTTTTAATTTCAGATAGTTCTGTCATGAGTTATTCTGACAGTACTAAGAGAACTTTCTTTTAAGGGGCTAAAACAAGTAAGGTTCCAATTGTTGAATTTTCAAAATTTTCAATTGAAGATTTCACAAAGGACCTGTTTAATGTGTATTTTTCATGTGCTTAATAGTTTAAATAAAATATTTCATTTGGTGTGTTAAAAAAAATTTTGTGAAAATGTATGCTTTTTTGAGTCTTCTAAACTTACCTAACCCTTTTTGTTTTTATCAAAAACATGAATGTTCAAACGAAAATTGTATTGTTATCAACGAAATACGCATAGTTAGGCTATGTTGAAGTATGTGATTATTTCTAAACTTGGAAGTTTATTGTATGCTGCAAACAATAACAAGTTTAACTCTTTGAATGTGAAAATTACCAAATGTTTGTAAAAATAGCATTAGTATTGTTGAATTAAACTATGAAGTTTTGGGTTACACAATGAAAAAGTTTCCAAATTGTATATATGTATATTATCTCAGATGTATGTACTTCATATTCGTATATAAGTACTTCGTTACCTTTTCTAGAGCTGGACCTGCATTTAAGGTAATCCGAGAAGCTGTCAACTCTCGGCTATGCATCTGCCACTTACTTAAATTCAAAGTGAGGCCACCCTCAATCATTACAATTTTTTTCTTTCATATGTTCTCATTTTTTGCCCTTCTTTTCTTACACTCAAGTTATGTCCTATATCTATCACGTACCTTCTTCACTGCCTCTTCAATACTATTAAAGTGACAATGACGCTCCATTTTGTTACAATTATCTCGTATATACTGTGAAGTACGAGAAACGTTTTAGCTAGTCGCTTTGAAATCACAATAGCAAGATTATGCTTTCGGAATCCTAGCTGGCTATGTATATAATTCACAGTAGCAATTCATATATAGTGTCATCTTTATTGAAAATCCGTAAATCATGAGTTTATTAAGTTTATATAGAATGATGCAGGTAAGAAACGTTTTGCGGTTTCGTTGATCTAATCTTGATCTTGATCTATTAGATTTACTTTGAACAACTCAATTGTGTTTTGACATTGAGGGTTACAGATTTATATGACTCTTTTTATATTTAAGATATTATCTCTCACTATATGAGTTTTTTAGACCATTTAACAAGTATTGTACTGTTTTTATGTATACTCTTTATCTGATGGACCATTATATGTAGATATGTCTTTACTTCAAAATATAAATGGTTTTTGCAAATAGGACATTACATATGAAGATTCAATCATTTTTGGACAAAATTATTTTCTTATGTGTCACACATATGCATCACATATTTTTATTATTAGACATGACATTCAAAAAAATAAAATTTCAAGTTTTAATCTCTTTATTTAAGAGTATTAAATATCTTTTCATTTAAGGCTGGCAATAGCCTAATCGGCTCGGTGCCTACATTTAGAAAGAGTGGGACCCGGGTTCGATCCCGGCACGCACCAATATTTTTCAGTGATTATAAATGAAGAATATGTGCGTTACACGCCAGCCTCTGTACTGACCGGGTTTTCTGTGGTTTTCCCATATAGCTATGAAGGTAAAATGCCATTATAGAAGTACCTCCATACTATTTAAGGTTGTTCGGACACTAATGCACTTGTGAATATCACAAGCTAATTTTTTGATATGTTATGAATTGCTATCTCATACATCTAAATTAATTTTTTGGATTAGATCTGACGAAAGGTTATCCTTTAATAAATTATTAAAAAATTGAAATTTAACATCTAGCCTATAGAGACTATTGGCAGATTGCACATATATCGATTTATTTGACTACCTCATAGGAAGATTAAAAAACAAAAAACTTGTATTTCAGTCAATCAACTTTCGTAGAATACGTTAAAAATAAAATGAAAATTTTCTGACGAAAGCTTTTAAAGATATTTTAATGCAAAAGATGAGAAATTTACGAAAATTTCAGGCCGACATATTTAAAAATAAATAAACTACGTGATTCAGCGCAGTCTGGCAACATTGCACAGAACAGAACGCGCGAATTTTTAATTTTAATAATTCCTGTGTATATTTATTGGTTATGTTTTTCAACTCAACACAACACAGCTAAATAAATATAAACAGCTGTTATGCGCGGTGTTGCCAGGTCTGAGTTTTGTGAAAAAATACTTGAGTCAAACGTTGACTATTTATTGTTTTTGATGAAATTTTTAATTTTTAATTTTGATGAAAAAAAATTTAGATTCTATTATGACTTACGGGGTACTGTCCGTGCAACCTTAAGGTCGTAATGCAAATGCAGGTACTGCGATTATAACGCGTAAGTCGGCCACAGTCGCAGCACATGTGTGTCGGGCATGAAAGAAAAAAATCCCGACATGCAGGGGGGTGAGGACGTAAAAAGAAGGTTGAGAGTTATAATGCCGGAGTTGAGAGATTATAATGCGGAGAAAAAAGTGGAGAGACAATAATTCCCCCCACCCTCCCTTGTAAAACACTCTACAGTAATACAAGTAAAAACCAACCTCAATAGACCTCAATCTTTTCATTTATTAAATTCACATGATTACTCGAAAAATATTTTTGTTGACACTATATATCTAAAAGATAGCTCAGTTATAAATCGTTACTACGACAATATGCGTATTCTCACGGTAGCGATTTCTACATACATACTTTCTAGATTAAAACTGTCTGTGAGAGCTATACAAATATTTCCAATCACAACCTCTCACAAACGCTCTCTAACTTAATGATCATTTATTTCTGCACCAAATGTTGAGAGTAATTGACCTAAACGCTTTTATGGTAAGAAAAAATGCAAAAAATATAGTTGCATTGTTTAAATATATGAACTTGTTGGTGAATAGTTTATTATATGCTGGTCATTAATGATTGAAAAATGGACCAAATATACATAAATCTCTTAATTTTGAAATTAATATAAAATATGTCGCGTGATTTGCTGCTACATGTATTATTGGAGCGATCCATGTAAATATATATACACTTCATCTATCTAACGTATCGTTTTCGAAGCTATCTATACCATAGATATATTTATCATTACAGAAATAATTTGCTATAGATTGGATGAAATTGATCAAGAGTAAAAAATTGTTGAAACTTACAGCAGCACTATTTTTATGAAATTAAAAAAAATTCATGATTTTCCAATTTTTGCAAATTTTGCAGGTTGAGAAGTAACAACTCAGTTTCTTTAATATATACAAAAACATGTCAAAAAATCATCAAAATAAAAAAATATGATTTTTAAAATATAAGTAACTAGCTATTACCCGCCCGCTCCGCTGGGCGCTTTATAGAATTGTATTTTCAGATCTAGACTTGAAATTTAATTGGAGTATTGTTTTGACTTGCTCAGATTCCAAATTCCATCAAATTGGCCTGTATCTTTTATCCATGTGATTATTCTAGCTAAAATTCATTGTAACTTTCAATGTGCAATCACTATAACATTCCCGTGGCTTTCTTCCAAAAATGAATATTAATTGACACGAAGAAAAAAATTTTGAAATGAGCATTGATAGTTTTAGTTAAAGTAATTGCAGGTCTCATAAGTGAAGTTGAAATCTGCCTAGCTTAAATTGCGACAAATTTGGCCGTTAATTAAAATTTCCTCCGTAATATCAATTATACATAGAAAATTATTTGTACTTTTTTTTTACGAATTTTTTTTAAATGAGTAGCCAAATTTCTTTTCTATATCTTATGTGCTTAGAAAATGCAATGCTTTTAATCTGTTACATTTTCGCGATCCCGTAATAAGAACAATTCATCGGTTATGTGATCAGCAAAAATAAAATTATGTAAAATTCTAAGTCTGTTGACTGAATAGCTACATGTAATGTTAAATTTTGGAAACGTTACAATGACTTTTTTGCCGCTGCCAAAGAGATGATTGTTGTGAGAAAATATCACTATTAAGAAAAAATAGTATATTACATACCTAGGCCAGTAAAATAAGAAAAGTCTCAGATCACATGTAATTGTTGGCCGAGGCGAAGCCGAGGTTGACAAACATGTGATCTGAGGCTTTCTTATTTACTGGCCAAGGTGTGTATACTATTTTTCTGCTCGACGTAGCCGGAATGTGGCAACTTTGTTTAGCGCAGCGGCCAGAAAGTTGCCACTTTCCGGCCGGAGGGCAGAAAAAATATTTAAAACCGTTGACCTTGGAGGCCATCCCGGTATTTTCCTGTTTCTCTCGAGATTCTATCAAATTTTATATTTATAGAAACTCTATTTGAAGAATATGAATTTTTTGACAATTATCACTCCCGTACTCCTATGTGGGGAAGGAATTTCGTAAAATCCTATTCGAGATTATTTCTACATTATAAATAAAAGATTCCAACAAAACTTCGAGTCCATAAAAACTATCGATTGGAAATGAGAAATTTTCATTGTTAACGCCCCCACAATCCCTTTTGGGGTTAGAATTCGAGAAAATCCATTCTCAGCTGAACTTGACATCGTACATGAAGATTCCTACCAAATGTAGAATCTACAGAAGTTACAGTTTGGAAATTAAAATTTTAGATTTTAACACCCACCCCCGCAATCCCTATCGGAAGTAGAATTTTTTGGAATCCGTTTTGAGATGATCTCCTCATGACAAATGAAAGATTCCTACCTAATTTCGAATTTGTAGAAGTTACAGTTTGGAAATGGAAATTTGAAATTCTAATACCCACCCCCGCAATCCCTGTCGAAAGTAGAATTTATTGAAATCCGTTTTGAGATGATTTCTACATGACAAATAAAAGATTCCTACTAAATTTACAGCATTTAGAAGCTATATTTTGGAAATTAAGATTTTTTTTGTCAACACCCACCTCCGCAATCCTTATTAGGGGTGATTCGTAGTAAAATCTGCTCTTAGATTATTTCTACATCACATATAGAAGATTCTTACCAAATTTGGAGTCTATAAGAGCTATATATTACAAACGGGAAATTTTCATTATCAACGCCCCCGCAATCCCTTTTAGGGTTGGAATTTGATAAAATTCATTCTTAGCTGAACTGGACATCATATACGAAGGTTCTCACCGGACTTGGAGTCTGTAGAAGTTACAGTTTGGAAATGAAAAACGGGAATTTTTCATTGTTAACGCCCCCGCACCCCCTTTGTAGGTGGAATTCCGTAAAATCCGTTCTTAGCTGACCTCTACTCAGCGAAAGGAATATTCCTACCAAATTTCAAGTCTCTAGGTCTTATAGTTCCAGAGATATCGTGATGAGTGACTATATCTATAGAAAGTCTCCTATATATATATAGATTTGATATGGTATATAGATTTAGTAAAGAAAATTAACGAAAAAATTTTTAAAGTAACAACAAGATAAATTCAATTGTATTACTATTAATTTTCATAACATTTATATATTATTATTGCTATAACAACGAATATTTGATAAGAAATATTGAATGCATAGACATGCACTTAGACAATTGATACAACGATAAATGGACAGTAATAAGCAATAACGTCTTAACCAAAATTTGAGAAACAATTTTTTTTAGACATTGTATTTTCAGTAAACAAGTATTTTCGAACCTAAATATGCTTTATAAAATATCTATAAAATTTCGAAACAAATGTTGGTTAAGCCATTATTGCTCATTACCATCCCAATAATGAATATTTCGGTCGGAAAAATCTTTGACTCGAATAAAATTTTTTATTTTTTGTAACTACTTCGGGAAGGGCATTGAGCCTAAAACAAATTTTTATGGATTTATGAGTAAATATGACGACGAATTTGTGCAGAATAAAACCGAAATTTTGTTCACCCCGATGATCAAAAGTTTCAGAGAAAGGTTACTATCATAGTTTAGAAAGGCGATTCATATGATCCACCCTCTCCTATACATTAGGGACAATAACAGAAAAAATAGGATAGTAAACATACACAAATTTTGTGAAAAATTGGAATTAAATAAAGTTTGTTACTATATTTAATAAATATATGCGCTTCACGTACGTCTATCCGGTTACTGTATTTTATTTACAAAATGTAGTTTTAACTATATAATACACACATGAATATGTGGCTATTCATTATTCACGCTTTGAAATTCTGTTCAACATTAATATGTTTTACCGGGGCTAAATGTAAATTATGTTGTGCAAAAGTTGTGGATGTAGATATGAAACCAGCATGGCGAATGCTTACAAATAGTACTGGGGCGGTGTCCCCGGGTGTGTGCAACATGTTACCTCTGATCAATCCGCTTTAAAATACACCGTCAGTACGATATGTACCCTTTGTTAAATAAAGCAATTGTAAAAGTAATACAACAAAAAACATGGAGAATAAATAAAGAGTAGGGTTGAGCTAGTTTCTCTTGAGGTGGAGCTAAAATATTTTTTTTTATTGTTATATTTCTTACGAATAGTTTCTTTTTTATTGACCTTTTATATTTTTTTATGCTGTATATAAATCAAAAGGCACGACGGGTTATTTTTTATATACAACGGACTTTCTTTAACACTTATTATTATATCTATTTATATATTTTATGACTATGCTGATATACTTTCTGGAATGATGGTTTGAAGATAATGTACCGTTATAGTTCATTGTAATTAGAACAATATTATGAATACAAACCGTATAATAGAAGCCATGATGTACGTGTGTGTGTGCGTGTGTTAACAATATGTAATAACTTAAAAAGTATATTTAGATATGAAGATATTAATATCAAAATCTCGGACCAAGTTTGGTTGAGTAAAATCACATCTGAGGTCAAACAAGTCGTCGACTCTATCGTGTTGATATCTCGTTCTTGTTCTAAAACACACTCTGATGAAATCGAGCCTCCAACAGCAACGAATAGCCGTTACCACCCACCTTAAACGAGTGTTGGATGACAATGCCTAAGATCAATATCTCAACATTGCAGGCGGGTCTAGGAATACCAGCAAAGACCACGCCTTCGAGGAATGCTATTGGTTGAACATACTATGTTACTCTACCACCAATATCCGAAAGGGTGCCCTGGCGCAGTAGAAAAACGGGCGTTTCTGGTGCGCCAACAACGTAGCAACCCACAGAGAAGGGAACCTTTAGGTTGCGCTCAAACCAAGATCATAAATCATGACCAGTCGCTCGCTCGTCGCGAATCAGGCCAAACATCAGAGAATAAACGTGGGTGCAACAAGTTATGAGATTTTTTTTTATTTCATCAGAGTTTGTGCAAAATTAGTTAAGTAAATTTATTGTATTTATAGTAAATGTGACATAAACTCTAGTCATTTAATAAAAGTATCAAATATTTTTAAAACCTGGAATGTTTAAACCAACAAAGTTAAATTATCAGTGTAAACTATATTAGTTGTAAGAGTTTTTAATCCGCAATGTGTAATAACGAAAGCCCTCCACCGGCAAAAGAACCATTAGCAATAGGCTTAGGTGTTGGTGTTGGTGGTACTATGGCTGGATTCTTGCCATTTGAACACTATCGGCTCCAATTATATCATTATGCTTCAATGGCCGAAAGATTAAGATTAGCTCATCAGTTACATCCACAACATCCTGGAGTAGGACATCCTACATCTGGAGGACCAGGATCTCATCTTGGAATGTCTCCAGGTTTTTCCGCACCTCTTCCATTGTATCCAGCGGCTGCAGCCGCAGCTGCTGTTGCAAGCTATCCCAATAGACTCGCTTTATCTATGGCTTTACTTCATCCTCATCATCCTCGTATGCCGGAAGAACCTAAACCGCAACATAGTTATATCGGACTTATTGCGATGGCGATTTTGTCATCACCGGATAAGAAACTTGTGTTATCTGACATCTATCAGCACATTCTAGATAACTACCCGTATTTTAGAAGTCGTGGACCAGGTTGGAGGAATTCTATAAGACATAACTTGTCGTTGAACGATTGCTTTGTTAAATCTGGAAGGAGTGCTAATGGTAAAGGCCACTATTGGGCCATCCATCCAGCTAATTTGGAAGACTTTCGTCGTGGTGACTTCCGACGACGCAAAGCTCAAAGAAAAGTACGCCGCCATATGGGTCTTGCTGTTGACGAAGAACCAGACAGTCCGAGCCCACCACCTTTACCAGCAACTCCACCACCGCCGACGGGTCTGGTTGGTCCCTCGGTTACTTCGCAGCCGATAGCGGCCCTTTGGAGTCCTCAACATCATCACCATCATCACCAAGCTCAGCAGTCCAACAATCATCAGTTACAGCAATTATCTCCACAAAGTCCACATTCACAGCATCAACATCAACGTCATATTCAAAATCTTCCTCTGTTGAGAATGTCCTATCAACCATCTCGAAAACGTCAATTTGACGTTGCTAGTCTTCTTGCGCCAGATGACCAACAAATCGATGACGTTGAGTCTGTTGTTATCAGAACAACCAAAACGCGGAAATATAGTTGCAGTGAGGATGAGCAAGAAACTGACCATATAGATCAAGATGACGAAGATATTGACGTGGACGTTGATGTGGTTGCTGAAGCAAATCCACTACCTTCGCCTGGCACACCCAGTGCAAGCCCTGATACCAAAATGATTTCACCCAGCAATCAGTGTGATTGGAATGAGCCGACGGCAATAAAAACAACACAACCACTTTCATCAATGCATCTTCACAATCATTTGCATATTAGAAATTATTATATTCAAGCAAACGCGACGTCAACTTCTAGCGTTTAAATATAATAAGACATATATATTAATAAATATATTTATAAATTGTGTACATAAAATCTTCATATTGTAAATATTAGAAAAAAACTAAATGCTGATCTCGGCTGTTCAAAGTGTAAAATAGTAAGTGTAAAAAATGTATATCATTATCAACATGTAACTTTAATTTGTCGACATAAAAAAATTAAAATCAAATTGTGTATTAATTAAAAAAAATGTTCGTCATAAATCAATCATCTTAAAAATATATCAAATTTTAAATTCAAATGATTCCGTAAAATTACATGTATTTTGATCGTATGTACAAAAATTGCGTCTAAAACTAATATGTATATATAGAATTTAAGGCAAATTAAATCATAGATATGGAAAAAATCTTTGAAATATTACAATAACAGATTAAATATGACGTTTTAATAAAATTTGTTCTTGAAACTTAATTATTTATTGCTTTTTTTATTTTGATAACTGTACCTTCCTCATATCATTATTTTTTTATACATGTCGTAGTCTTTTAATAAAATTCGTTATGCCATAAAATTCATCACAAAGTGCCGGCATCGAGTTTTGTCATATTTCATGCGTTACCACGTAAAATGAAGAACTTCGAATAATTTTCACTAAATTTAATCAACGGTGACGTTTCTAGTAGTACCTATATTAAGTTTTTTATGAAATGAAAAATTTAAAAAAAGACTGCAACATATATACTGTACAATAGATATTATACATCGTCAATATGCAGTAGTGAAATATATATTTTTTTTTTCTATTATATAATGTACATAGGTAAGTTATTATCCTTTAAATTATAATTGACAGTAATGAATAAATATAATCGTTTATTTAGCACAACCGATACATAAATTACAAAAACTGCTGTAATGATTTACGATAAACATGAGTGCTCAACATATAATTATTATAATTTATACAAAAGTAATGCATAATGGCTATTTGAAATATTTGAACAACACAATGATTTTGCTTTGACAAAACGAACAACTCACTTTGCAACAACTTTACAATAATAATATACATATATCCTTTGCATATACATATACATATATGCGGTAAGCTGTCGTTGATGGCAGTCTATATTATGCGGTTAGGAAATCCATTTGTTCATGCACAGAGAAGATAATAGACTAAAGGAGAGGCCATTAGTAGAAACGTGCAGATATATAATATGTATAACTCAAATATACTATGTAATAGTGACGTTTAATCTCATATGCATCTTTTAAAAATTTTTTAAATTACGCGATAGATATGTTAACTCAACAGTAGCATATGACTAAATATAAAAAAAACACTTCATATCTATATGATGACGGGAATAACAACGAAATTCTATAAGCTAAAAGATTAAATTTCAGTCTGGGATTTGTCACATCTTAAGAGATCGTTTATTTTGTTGTTAATTTTTACCGTAAATTCGGGTGATAATTACCGCCGAGCTAACAAAGAGACGATGACAAAGTGTCCATTAACTAAAGTAGGATAATCCTGATTGGGATCCTGTCTCTCTGTGCTGCTTGGCCATAAACTCAGTTCATAGAGAGAATGAAAGAGCACATTTTAAAATATTTAAGGCTTTGAATAGGGTTTATTTGCATCATCAGAGAAACACTTGTATATTATATATTTTATCTGCATATTACATATATATATATATATATATATATATATATATATATATATATATATATATATATATATATATATATATAAATGAAATAGACTGTAATTGAAACGTACTTTCATGGGGTTTCTGTTTTGTAGTGTTTCATCAGATGATTTACTCACAGAAAATATGTGTACCTAAATGAATGAATGTTTCTTCGGTACTAAAATATCATCGGCGTTATGAGAATTTTCGAAAAGCTTCAGTGAGACAGTTTTGATGATATACATAGATTGTAAAAGCTACTCTTAGGAAACCTTTTCGACTAAGTGGAAGCAATTTGTTAAATATGTCCACAATATTTATATGTAGTCTCTTCAAAACAAATCATTAATTGAGAATAATCATTACTCGATGCTATAGCAAAATTTTTATAATGTGTATAGTTTAATAACTTTCTGCTATAAAAATCAATCAGTTTCGGAAATAGGAAAGTAATAATTTTTACCGCGATTAATGAAAATTGAGCTCATAAGATTTCCACGGTTTGAGGTCATAGGAAGCTATTCTGACTATTTTTACATATCGTATAAATATTAGTGTATCAAAAAAAATCGAATATTTTTTTTTTTCAACGAACATTGAGAAATCGTTAGAGTATCTCTGGAAAAAGATCCTCTGAAAATATGAGCTCTTAATATTAATATTTAGAGGTGGCGTCAAGTAATTTCTATGTCCCATTTAAATAACATAGAAAAATATTCTTTTAAGGTTTGGAATTCTGTTACGTGACAACGAGCTACATTATAGATAAAACTAAACCTTTTTCTTATGGGAAATTAAATTCTCTACAAAAAAAGTCTGATTGAAATTTTGCGTAAGTCGAGCCGTTTAAAAGATATCGAGCCTCAACCTTCAGACTGTTAAAAATTACGGTTTGTTTTCGTCTTAAACACAAGAAAATCATTTTATATGTATTAAAAACCCATTATTATTAATTTTAGAATAATAATATGCATGTATTTATTTATATACGGATTTCTAGTGTACAGGCGTAATAACGCCCTTTTATACCCTAAGCCTTATCATTCTGCTTAGTTAACTCTGCCTTATCATTGCGGCTGTGGACCGACTTGTGCCTTCTGTACCGCATTTGCCCTGATCCTCACCACTCGGCTATTGGAACAGTAACATGGCAAAACCACAGAGAAAACCCATGTTAGTACAGTCGGAGCTGGGTTAAGTCTACAGTGATTGATAAGAAACTCTTCTTTATCAACCACTGGAGCATTAGGCCCCTCTCCTAGTGTGCAGAGATCCCTCGCGCTAGCCAACGCTGACTAAAATGGTCACCCATTCAAGTTGTTGCTTAAAATGTGTGATCGCCCAAGTCAGACGTGTGCCGCCCGGCTATCTCTGCCACTTCCAGAGGCTGGCAACGTAACGTAACGCACATATTTTTAATTATAATCACTGAAAAATATTGGTGCGTGCTGGGATCGAACCCGGGTCCCACTCTTTCGAAAAGCGAGCACCGAGCCGACCAGGCCATTGCCAACCTTAATAATATGCATATATTTAATAGAATTCTTGTCCAAAATTCGTAATAATTTGACAAATGCAAATTTTTATTAATTATTAACGAAAAATATTTACTTATGGGTCATTCCATGTCAAGTCAAACAATAGTTGAAAACAAACCCTTTCGATTTGGACAAATTTTGGTCAGAAGTTTTCTTTTATCATACAACGAAGTTCTGTAAAAAGAAAAAAAAAATTTTTTTTTCAAAAGATATGCAAATTCGAAATTTTCCAATTTTTCCAGTTTTTCAATTTTGATTTTGTAATATCTCGAACGCTATTGTAGATACAGGAATAGACTTTCGTTTGTTTGATAGGGGACATTTGGGGCTATTGAAAAAGAAAAAAAAAGGAGTTGGAACCAATTTATTATTTAATAATTCCAGGTCGTATATTTAATTCTTTAATGCTCAAAATTACAATACAATGTATTCGCATATCTAAACCTCATTTAAAAATAGCAAAAAAAAAAAATTTTTATTTTGAATTCAAAAATTCACATTTTAAAAAAAACAAAGTTCTAAAAATTTCAGGATCTTCTAAGACTAGTACAATGTATTATACAAAAAAAATTGAGCCAAAATTTTGATGTCGATTATCGTTTTCTACGATGTTCAAAAATTCAAAATTTGACAAATTTGGCATTTGTCAAAATTTTTTTCCAAAACTTTTTTTTTCAATAGCTCCAAGTGTCCCCTATCAAACAAACGAAAGTCTATTCTTGTATCTATAATAGCGTTCGAGATATTACAAAATCAAAATTGAAAAACTAGAAAAATTGGAAAATTGCATGCTTTAAGCGCGAAGCGCGCAGGTATGCTCTACTCTCGCCTAAAAATCGTGATTTCGATTAAAACGTGATTTTCATTATTCAAACGAAAAAAATTATGGATAAAAAGCGTATTGAAATAAATAATAGTAACTAGAGAATACGTTAAAAAAATTTTCTTATCGACTAAATAAGATTTCTCAGAAAAAACTCGTTTTTCTGATGAATTAAATGGATAAGAGAGTGGTATTCACGGGAGCTATGGGCTTGATAACACCACAACTTTAATTTTTTTTTGTTTTATTCCTGAGGAAGTTTATCAAAACCCTTGTGAAAATTGCGTGTCAAAATAATTTCGTTTCGATACAGTTAATTTTTTTCGATTGTCAGTTCAGTGACTTTTTCTGCGATTTCGGCAGCCATATATATTATTTTTCATAAACAGAATTGAAATAACTATAAACAAGCAGAAACTATACATACATGATGGTATAATTACTAACTGTTTTATCATCTGTTTAAATTTTTCTCTACTTCGACTTACAGAGGGGATAATACTACTCGCGGGAAAATTCAAATTAAAAACGAATAATTTTTGTTATGATCTAAATAATTTATGTATGACATGAGCGCTTAAGGCATGCTCATTTAGATTTTCCAAACTTTTTCGAATTTGCATATCTTTTGAAAAAAAAATTTTTTTTTTCCTTTTACAGAACTTCATTATCTGATAAAAGAAAACTTCTGACCAAAATTTGTCCAAATCGAAAGGGTTTGTTTTCAACTATTGTTTGATTTGACATGGAATGACCCATAAGTAAATATTTTTCGTTAATAATTAATAAAAATTAGCATTTGTCAAATTATTAAGAATTTTGGACAAGCATTCTATTAAATATATGCATATTATTATTCTAAAGTTAATAATAATGGGTTTTTAATACATATAAATTGATTTTCTTGTGTTTAAGAGCAGTTGATAGTTGATTTTCACGAGTTTTGCTCATGAATATGATAAAATTTTGAAAAAAACGCTTCGCTCTTCGATAGATAATTAAATTATCTATCGAAGAGCGAAGCGCTTTTTTGGAAAATTTTCATTTATTTATGCATAAAATGCATTTTAAAATTCCATAAGTTGTACAAGTATGACAGAGATACTTTCGTTTGTCCAATAGAGGAGGAGAGAGAGAAAAAATGTAAACCCTTCTTAAGACGAAAAAAAACCGTAATTTTTAACAGTCTGAAGTTTGAGGCTCGATATCTTTGAAACGGCTTGACTTACGCAAAATTACAATCAGACCTTTTTTGTAGAGCATTTAATTGCCCATAAGAAAAAAGCTTAGTTTTATCTATAAAGTAGCTCGTTGTCACGTAACAGAATTCCAAACTTTAAAAGAATATTTTTCTATGTTATTTAAATGGGACATAGAAATTACTTGACGCCACCTCTAAATATTAATATTAAGAGCTCATATTTTGAGAGGATCTTTTTCCAGAGATACTCTGACGATTTCTCAATGTTCGTTGAAAAAAAAAAATATTCGATTTTTTTGATACACTCTAATATATATATATATATAAACCTCCTATATTATTTGAATGACCTGATCTATCGATATGTGGTTTTCGGCAATCTAAAGAGTTCTACCCATCAGATTTATTAGAAACTTGTATTGATTCAGCCGGATAAATTTTGAGAATTTGTAAACATAAAATTAAAAAATAAAACTTTTTTTAAAGAACTTTTATACTACGATGGCGATCGATTCCAAAATCCAATCAACTTTTCTACTCAAAAAATAACTTTGACTATCACAAACTGCGTTGAAATTGATAAATTCATAAGAGAAATAGTAGCGAAAAATTGTCGAAAAAGTGTTTTATTTTTTTTCACATCACTTCTAAATTTCTTAAGGAATTTCTTCTTTAAGGATTAAGTTATCGTTTTTTGTTTGAAATAATGCGTCAAATACATTAAACTGCATCAAAATCACTTGGTTTACTCGACAGATATTGCAATTCAAAATCTTCATTGAAGTGTTTTACGAAGAGCTCAAAAATTCATAATAGGAAAATTTTCGAGCGTTTTCAGCTCTAATTTAACAAAAAGTTCCTGTGATGTTCTACAGAATGAAGTACTTTTCAGATTTTTTATTAAATTTTTACATTTCAACTTGATCTTAAGATTTGCTGGGAATTTTTTGTTTTCGAAAGCTTTAAATAATTTGTTGAAAAAATTAATTGAAGAAAACCGTATTAACAAATATGTATCAAACAAACAAAGTATGCATTTTTCGAACAGAAGAATGTGTTGTATTCTCACCGTATTCTATTAAGTTTCAGAATTTGTACAAAAAAATAGATATTCCTAAAATCTAATAGATGTTTCTATATAACGATGAGCAAGTAGATGCATAATGCTTGAACTAAAGAATTCTCAAGGTGTTAGAAAAACACACCAATAAGTTTACTTAGAAAACAGACTATGAATACAGCTATGCGAAATTTTTGAAAGGTATGTTATTCCTTGTATACACCCATTTCTGATGGAATTTTTGAACAAACAATGGTCAGCTACTTAAGAGATATCACCTGTCTTTTTTTAAAAATATTTTTGTAGATTATTCGTAATTAAATATTATTTTAATGTTTTTAAATTCAAATAGTCATCTTTAAATTTGTTTAGTATTTAAAACATCATAAGCAAACTATTGTTAATGATGAATTGAAAGAAAATAATATTCTATTGTATTTTACTAAGGTAGGTTTTATTTGAACAAATTTTGAAACTTTTTTTTAACATTGTGGGAAAATTAAAAAAATTTTTCTAAATCTGACTAAAAAATTGAAAAAGCGGTTGACCAGCAGGCCATCTCTGGAGCTTCCAGCTTTTTTGAGCTCGAAACGCTCGAAAATATTTCAATTAGATGATTTTTGAGCTCTTCGAGTTCAAAAATTTGAAAGGTATATGAGAAAAACTATCATTTGGAAATTTTTAAATGACTCTAATTTTTGAACGCGTAATTCGATTTCGACTTACTTGGCGGCGTTTGATATAATTTTTTTATTTAAAAAAAGTGTCACCGAAGACTGCAGTTGATTAGCCAAATATTTCGAAAGTTATTTAGAAAAAACTTGATAAAAAAATTTTTTTTTTGGTTTTTATTTTTTGAATTTCTTTGAAACGGCTCGACCGATTGACTTCAAAATCTTATCAGCTCGAAGTCTCAATGAACACTTTCGAACACCATGTCATTGATCTCGATCGGTTGATTCATTCTAAAGATATCCTACGATAAAATTTTATTCATACATACACATACACACACACACACAGCTGGACATCCAGTCGGAAATAGTCGAAAAAGTTTCCTAAGACTTCAAAACGCATTTTCCAAATCGGACCGAAATCTATAACTTATTTTTGAAAATTATTAATTTTCAAGGCGGATAGTTAAATACAGTACATACCACTTTCCTATCAAATTTAAAAAATAATTTTCGATTTTTTTTGGAGGAAATCATGCATACACTGAGAAAAAAGTATTTTGATAATCAGGATATCAGGTATTTTGATAAACAAAATACCACGTATTGTGATTATCAAAATATAAGTCAGTTCAAGACCTATACTCTGCGCAGTAATACTATTGGCAGGGTGCGAAGTATATGGTGGGGAAGGCTGGCGCTGATTACCACTTTTACGTATAAATCTTATGGGAACAGCATGATTTAACGCTAATGGCGGCCACTGGAACTAAATTACTCCGTTTAATTTAACATAGGAAAAGCATGAAAAATGAGGGCAGCACCATCGTGCACTTAGCCAGTAATATATGCGTTGTCACTGCCATCGACATTTTAACACTATCAGTCAGTTCATTTGATTTATGCACTGGTGAAAATAGAATTCAACCAATATTGTGTTAGTTTGAAAAAAATTTATTATTACACTTTTAATTTTTATTTTTATTTGTTTTGTTAGTTTTATAAGTCAATTGATTTGTGTCAGTAAAGTGAGGTTAAAAACATCTAATAGTCTGTTATATTGGTATACTGATAATCAGTATACCTAGGTATTGTGATAATCGTTAATTGTTTTCAATTAATTGTTTTCAGAATGTTTCGCAAAACAACTAAACTATCTGCAATTTGAGAAATATTTACTGAAGTTCATTTTATTGAACATGAACAATCGCTTTTAAACAAAAAGAATAAATTTATCGCCGAATCAATTCCTTCGATTCGAAATATTATTTTGCTTAAGAAGAACTTCAGTTTTCCCCTTAAAATTTCCCTGATTTGGGTAAGTTTTTTTACCTCTATAATGCACTTATAGTTTAAAATAACTGATGAGAACAAATTATACACTGATAGCAAAGTTAACTTGATTCAAGAAAATCAATCTTGAATTGAAAACACCATTTTGAAGAAAATGTGTATCTTAAATTGAGAAAAAAAATTCTTGACTCAAGAATAATTTCTTGTCTAAAGAATAACATCTTAGCACAAGATTTTTTCTCTTGGTTTTTCTCTTGGTTCAAGAAACTCATTTTCTGCAAAATGGTGGTCTTGGTTGAAGATTAATTTTCTCGAATCAATTTAAATCTTCTATGAGTGTACATGTAAAAATATGGAACTTCCAGTTAAAATATTAGACATAACATAAGACTCTATTGATAATTAGATTTGAAAATTGGCCAATTCTAATTATATATAATCATATATAAGTTATATGTTATATATAACTAGATATATTAACATGAATCAATGTTCCATTATTTATAATTAAATATTTAGTTACAATTATAGATTTAATATTTGATATGATCGTACCGAATACTCTATAACCAATAAAATACAAAAAAAAAGTGTAAAAGTTGTTGCTCAATGTTGCTTAGTTTTCGTGATCTCAGTTGTCTCGAAATTTCAGTCTGCCGTGCTGCTGTCTTAGAAGTAAAATCGATTCTATGAAGTATATAACGTACCAAATCAGTTTATCATAAATATTATATAAAATTAATTTTATAATATATTTTGATACTCTTAATTTTTCATTTCACCGAATTTCATTATAGAATCAAATTTATTAAAATAATAAAGTAAAAAATGATTAAACTATTAAACAGCAACAATGCAGATCAAGACACCCCATAGAGTATGTAACAAATTTTTAATTCCACAATTATTTAAATGTTAAATAAAACATCATTTTGCACTTTTTGTGTTTTAGAGTTCAGAATTGTATTTAAATCTATTAATAATTATATAAAAAACATTTTGGAAGAAAAAATTTCATCACCAAATTTTTTTGGGTTACCCCATTTTACCCCCCCCCCCTCCTCTGCTCCGTTTTGTCGCCTCCTCCCTTATATTTATTGTATATAAAGATATTTAGTTAGAAAGAAAGGTAAATAAAAATTTTTATAGAAATCTATTTGTGCTTAAACGGTTTTTATTATGAAAAAGATAAAAAAGATTTAAAGGTGAGAAAACATAAAAAATCAAGATGTATAAAATCGAAACATATTCGGTAGTAAATATAATGAAACCGGAAACTTTTATAAAAGAAAACTCAAGCTCAATGACGGCCAATTTTCAAGTGGAAAAATATATGTCTCAAAAATGGCCCTCATAAGTTCCTTTCAGAAAACTGTCAACGGTAGTTATTGATTGAATGTCATGCACAGGCATTTAATATTCGTATACCTAATATACTCATTGTATTATATTAGTGAGAATATCAATAAGAATTGTATTTTTCTTAAGTACTTTGCGTTTCTATATGACATAAGTTGTCAATACTAAGAGAGCACGTGGTATATTGGTCTATTACCTTTATATTCCACAGTCATTCTTCAAATACATATTCAAATTACAAAGGTGGTTTAAGAAAATTATATTTTGTTAGTGCTGTAGCCATTGATGTATGCAATTTATATTTTTTTCTTTTTATTAAAATTAATAATCTGACAAAACGTTTTTGCACTAATGAGTTAATCTTTACTAAATCGATAAGTTTCAAACTTGATCTTTTTAATTTGACTAACATATTTCAATTTTTTTCTATCTTACTAATAAAATTTTTCGAATTTGTTTCAAGTTTAAAATACTATGTCAACAGAAAAAGAATTGCAGTTCGGATTCATGACTCAGAAATGTTCGTTTGATGCGTATACACTGTCAGAAAAAATTTGACAAAAATGTTGATTCAGTCGTCATTGTTTATTTCCATCCAGATAGGTACAAAAATTCATCATACAACTTTTAAATATCAAAAAATCAATAAACAAAAGTGATAGACCGGATTATATGTAATAATTATTTATCCGAATAATATTTATAAAACATCTTGAGCGTTGTAGAATGAATAATAAATCTGATTTTAAACACCCAATGAATAAATCGAGCAATTATGTTTCCTCAAGACTGATTCTTGTTCTCTGCTCGAATACGTCGAGGACAATGGATTCATTTGTAAGTAACATTTATGTTTTTTATTATTTTTTTTTTCATCTATTTCACACTCGCTCTTCCTACTATTTATCGTTTTCTTTTATAGATTCCCGTAGTGATTACAGCTGTTCCAATCTTATACAATATAACATAATACAAATTCATGTATACCCAAATATAGTGACGTGCTCAAACACAACACTACGTATAACAAATATTAAAAATCACGAACAATAACGAATGCAGAGAAATCAGCCCGCACGAGTGGCTTTATTGCAATTCATAACGATAGTTATGAGGGGGAAAACAATTTTTGCGTCATACACAACTACTTCATTAAGATAGAATTACTCAAACAGAATTCTTAATTTTCAATTTTCCGCTTTAAAAATTAACTCTCGGAGTACACTGGGGGTCATTTTGATCCCAGAATTTTTTTTATCCTGAAATATTTCTCGAAAATAGGTTCATTTTTAATTAACTTTTCCAACATTAAAAATTAATTAATTCGAAATAATAATGACTGTATTCAAAAGAGCATTGTTTTACCTACCAAAAATGTAATAACCTGAATTCTGATAAAATGCATAGTTTCTGAGATATAATTCTCCGAAAGTCAAGTGGGGTCAATTTGACCTAGTGTGTACCTACTCTAAAGTTCTATTTGGAGGTGTGTACTCCGAGGGTTAATAATAGAAAGTTAATAATAGAAACTTTCAACAATAGAAAGTTATTAATTTTAGCCTGCTTTTGAAAAATCGATTTTTTATCAGATCCCCATGTTTTGAGTTCCTAAAAAGTACTTCTAACTATTTTCGGCTGAACACTAGACTGTGTGTGTGTCATACTTCAATCAAAATAGACGTTAATCTAATTCGATTTTGAAGTCAATCAGAACAAAATCAAAACAAAAAAATTAGGAAAACGGTTGACCCTGAAGGCCATCCCTGCAACTTCCCGCTACTTTCGTAATTAAGCGCTCAAAATTGCACTTATTACGTTTTTGAGCTCTTCGAGCTCAAAAATATAATTTTTATGTCAAAAGTCTGATGAAGTTTAATAAAACACTATTTTTTGAATTTTCAAACCGCAATAACTTTTGAATGAACGAATCGATTTTCACGCGGTTAGCGGCATTCCACGCAGTTTTTCAAAATCTAAGATATATTTTCAAACACAAATTGATCAGACCGGAAATTTCGGAGTAATTCGAAAAAAACACTTTTTTTCGATTTCTTTCGTCAACGATAACTCACGAACGAATCAACCGATTTTGACCAGCTTGGTGGCGATCGACGTGGTTTTTTGATGTTAAGAGCTGATTGTTTTTAGAATTGATCGGTTAAGCCGTTTGAAAGTTTAAAAAAAAAACCACATTTGAAAAAAATTTTTTTCGCAGTTTTTTTAAGATTTCTCAAAATCTATCGGTCCGAATCGGTCCAACTTGTATTCAAAATCTAAGTTAAGTTAAACCCTTTTGAATGGCGCCAACCGTGATCAAATCGGTCAAGCCGTTCAAAAGTTATGAGAGGTTTACACACACACACACACACACACACACACACACACACACACACACAGACACCATCGCGGGAATAGTCAGGGAAGCTTCCTTGGACCTCAAAACGTCGAGATCTGATGAAAACTCGATTTTCGAAAAACAGGGTAAAAACAATAACTTCCCGATTTTTGAAAATTTTCAATTTTCTTAGCGGGAATTTAAAAATATCCTTATTGATTTTCACATAACTTTTCAACCAATCGAATCAGACCTTGTATACATTTACTTGCACTTAAAAAACTATACATCCAATGCTGTAAGGAAAATCACAATCTAAAAGCTTAAAAATCAATTACTTGATAAATTTTCGGGTGCTTTGAGCTCGAAAATAGCGGGAAGTTTAAGGGATAGCCTGTAGGGTAAACCGCTTTTCAAATTTTTTTTTGTGTAAATTTTTAATTATAATTCCAAATTAAAAATTTACACAGAAAGAAACAACTAGCGAATGAGGAAAATAATTTTGGAGGAATTTATTGTCTTGATTTGAGTAGAAAAATTTTCAAACTAAGGACTTTTTCTTGATTTAAGTAAATTTTACCTGATTTAAAAATTTCTCTCTTGACTCAAATTCTTTTTTCAGTTTATCATTAATGAAAAAAAAAATTTTATTTTCATAACTATTAATTCAAAATTTATTCTATCATCAAATTTAATACAGAGTTATCAAATATAGACAAAATATTATGGATATAAATTTGCAGATGTGTGTGTTATATAGTCAAATCAATAAATTACATATACTCGCCATGAAAATACGTATGTTTTATATTTTATAAATGTCATCCGCCAGATCGAATTCAAAACGAATATAATACACATCATACAAGCGGTAAAACATTCATGATTCATTCCCTGCATTCATTCCAAATTTTATGATATATATTTATATATAAAATTGTCAAAATAACCAAGCCCACGAGATATATGTATACATATTCTACTGAACACAACATAATGCACGTATGTGTCACTGCAAAATATTTGCCCACACCGCCAACACCAAACGGCGTTTGTTGCTTCACTTTTCCCTTTCCTATTTGCGGCCATGTGGAGCGTCATTGAAAACTGCGGACGCGCGATAAAAATATGTATTCGTATATCCAATGCAAAAACCCAGAGGCTTTCGTTCAATCCTGCTGTATATACATACAGAAATATAAACACAATTATTCGTAGCGCATTTGGTTGTAGCTTTTCGAAGCTTTATCGATTACATAGGAATATCACATACATACAGATGTATATACTTAATAAATACTTTTTGCACACCTCATAACGTGAAAGCATTCGAAGCTGTACTTTACTTCCGACTTGCTAACAACAAACGAGTTTCATGTTTTCAATCGGTTCTAATAAATTCTACTCTTACTATCTAAGTTTTCACATTATCACTTTTAATATTGTGGTATTAGAGCATTGTCGAAATTAAGTTCTAAAAAAACCACATGTCATATATAGTTCGTAGAGGACTTTCTTGATTTTGCATTATGGAGAGTCAGAACAAGAGAATGCTTAAAGTGTAACTGAGCACATAATCTAATGCTGTCCTTGTGTGGACATTGAACGACATACTGTACAGTGGGTCTTTGAGGGCTCTTGGTGGTTATAAATAAATTTGATACAAATTCTAAGATCTCTTGACTTGGCCCACTCGTTCAATTCACTCGTGCGTAAAAATTCAATCGGATCAAGAGGTTATCCCTAAATTGATCATGTTCCTTGTTCTTTGAATGTGTATATATTTATATGTGTGTTATACTTTATATTACTCATCTTAAAGAGAATAACTTTGTATTGTATAAGAATGGACAGTGTTGTAAAAGAACCTCGAGATCTTTTTAGATCTTCCAAGGATTCATAGTTTTATTTCATAGATTTTCTGAGATAATGACCTGAGTTCCAAGTTCGAATATTCTGTCTGTATGTTATAGTATATGTAAAATGACATAACTGTAAGATTCGTATTAAGCCGCTGGGTGGCCCGAAGTGCCCATGGATGATTTCCCTCGACACAGAGTAGCCAAATTTGATTTACTACTCGTTTACAGTTGTATGCTTAGTCGACATCAATTACCAAATACTAGTTCCGGTTCACTTATTGTTAAACAGTTGTTCCAATTCGCCCAATTCTTTTTTTCTTATAAACTCCCTGAAAATTCCAGCTTTCGAAGAAAAATATTCCAGAAGCAATTCAATTTTAACAATACCGATAAAACATAGTTTTGAAGCTTAAAGCGATTTTAATCTTTTGGCAAGTTTAGTCTGAAAAAAATCTGCTACCATCGAGCAGATCATACACAGAAAAAAAAATCTCGCTCTCAGAGCAATACTGTAATGTTATGAGAGCTATTCCCACTTAATCATCTGTTTGATTGCTACTAGAGCCATCTATTAGATCACTCTGACAGGAATACATTAGATTGCTAAAATAGCTATACCGAATCGCTGAGAGAGTCATATGTGATTACTGTGAGGAGTTAACGTCTCGCTGCAGTCTCAGATTTCGTGCGCAGTCTTGTTTGTTGACATATTTCATAACCTCAAAAATATTTGTTTTGTTTATCGTAAATTCACTGATGACTACCCAATAAAATATTATTTATGTAATCTCAAAGAAACATTATTTAATTCGAAGATTATAATTTAAATATTCAGTAAAAAAACAGTTGAATTAAATTTATCTAGAAAATTAATTTAAATCGAAGTGGAATATTATCAGAACTCAAAACCAATATTAATTCAAAAACTTTTTTATAATTATAATTACTTTTTATAATTATACTTATTGGTGATAAATAATATGATACCATGTTTTTAATTGAATTATAATTATTTATGATAATTATCCAAATTTTTTATTGACCTTTGTCATATTCTTTAATTTAATTTTTTTATTCAATAAAAATAAAATGAATAATTTGAAATTTATCAATTAGTAAATTTAATTTTTATAGATTTTTTATCAATTATTTTGAAACCATTATTTATAAATATTTCTATTCAATTAATCGATATTGGTATGTGTGTATGTGGTTATGTTAGATCACGCCGTTGAAAAATGTAGTATAGCTATTCTAGCTATCTAAAGTATTGCTACCGTAGGAAAACGTTTTACTGTAGTAGCGATCAAGTAGATGGCTCAGTAGCAATACTTCTTCTTCATCACCTTCTTCCGTTTCTTCATTTGCTACTGGCAACACAGATGCGACAATGTCAGCGTCAGTGAGTTCTCCACAGACAGCTACGTCATTATCGAAGGTAACAAACTCTTCGAAGTCAGGGTCTTGAAAGTTAAATTCTTCTCTGATTGGTAGGTCGTCATTTTCATCTTCACCTGGAACTTTAAATCCACTCTTTTTGAAACAATTTTTGATTGTTTTTTTACTGACTTGATTCCAAGCTTTAGTAATCATCCACATTGCTTGTAAAACATCAATTGAAGTAGGGGATTGATATTCAACATCAACAAGATACCGCCGAACAACTTTCTTTTTGTAGTGCATTTTAAAGCTTTGAATTATATCTTGGTCAAGTGGCTGCAGTTTTGACGTGGTATTTGCAGGCAAATACTTTATTTTTATGTTTGTAAAAGGAGGAACATCTCCATGTGCAGTACAATTATCAACGAACATAAGAATTTTCCTCTTAATTTTTTTTATTTCTTTATCAAAACTTCTAAGCCAATTGTTAAAAACATCACGTCATCCAAGCCTTAGTGTTTGACGTGTAATCTGTTGGTAAATTATCAACGTTTTTGAAACAACGTGGTTTTTTATATTTTCCAATTACGAGTGGTTTGAGTTTGTATGTCCCGGTACTGTTTGTGCCAAGCAAAACACTGTTAACCAAAGTTTACTATTTTTCCCTCCATGGCATTTGTCACCTTCAAATGATAAAGTTTTGTCTGATGAACATTTGTAGAAAAGCCCTGTTTCATCAATGTTAAAAATATCTTTAGGGTCATATCCCTCAGACTGCGTTTCAAGTTTGTTTCTCCACTCGTCACATACTTCTTCATTGACTTCTGCACTCTCACCACATATTTTTCGAAAGATAATCTCGTTTCTTTTTTTAAAATTATGAAGCCACTCGTTGCTTGCACGAAATTCCCTATGTCCCAATTCTACTGTAAATTGTTGAGTTTTTTCTTGAAGAATAGGGCCTCCAATTACCACATTTTTATCCCGACACTGTTTCAACCACTTCAAAATACATTTCTCTACGTACGTATATTCACACAATTTAAATCTTTTACTGCTTGCACGCAACCCACTTTCTTCGGAAAATCTTTCTTTAAACTTTAAAATTGTAGCCAATGTACTACTGAGAATTTCAAACTTCTTTGCTATATCGATTTTCTTCATTACAAGATTCTCGTTTACGTACTTAATAATTTGACGTTTTTTTGCAACACTCAAAGAACATCTTTTTCGTTTTTCAGTCATTGCAACTTAAAAACTAGCAATTACAAACAGCAGTGTTTACAGTGATCAAACAGCAATGACTGACTTATAAAGAATTAAACGTGTCAGCACTCGTTAAGACATTAGTTATTGTGGAATTAAGTGGGGATAATTTGTAGAATACGTTATGTAGAGGTTATAGGCTGGAAAATTCGTTATATAAAGTTCAATAATAGTTTCTATCTATATTTTGCAATGATTAAACTTTCGTTATAGTGAGGTTGTTTGAAAAATATATTCGTAATGTAAAGGTATATTTTACATAGACTCTTATGGGCAGTTTTGGGGGATTTTGAAAAATTCGTTAAATCGAGGAATTCGTTATATTGAGGCTCGTTATATTGAGGTTACACTGTATTTTTTTCTTCATGTATGATGATAAAAAATTTGCGAAGTGATTTGTGGAGTGGAAATTTTAAATTGACTTAATCTCTCCGAAGTGAATTTCACTTAATTTATTTGTTAAGAAATTATAAAAATTGTCATACGTCTGTTAATTTCAGTAACATTGAAATAATTAATATTATTTAATTAAACGCAGTTCTATATAAATTATTTATCAGTTTTTACTTTTTACGTTAGGATTTCTCAACAAGACAAAAACAATAAAATAATCTTTGTAAAAAATTGGTTTACGTAAAAGTTTTTCATTAGAAAATTATAATTAATATTTACGAAATTCACCACTTCAAATAAATTGCTTAAAGTGTTTGTTAGTAATTTTTTTACGCGTAAAATTTTTTTACGGGCCCTGACAACAGTCCATCAAATTGTGTAGTTTAATTATATCACATATTTTGGTCCTAATATTAGCCGACTGGTTAGAAATAAAAAATTACGTCAATTGACAAACAAGTGCTCCTGATTTGACCCAAGTGAAAACTAAGGATAAATTTATATATTTACTGTTGGCACTCTTCCAGCAAAAGATTTTCATTTTATTAAATTCGGTTATTACTTGAGCAACCTTTAATGGCGAATGAACGAAAATACTATAAATAAATTGATCAAATAATAAGTTTAGGTGTTGAATAAGCCAAGGACTTAAATATGAACCTCGTGTCACGCATACAGCGAATGCACTTGTGTATATATATGCAGAAGTATCAAGTTGTTTGAGAAAAATGCCGAAATCAGCCCACTCTCTAAAATAAAATTAGTAAAATTTTCACTAATTCAGGTAGTGAAAATTTTTTCACTGTAAAATTAGTGATTTTACTAGATTAATCAGTGGACTTTTCACTACCTCAATTAGTACTCTCTTAAATCGAAATAGTGACTATAGTGGCTATTCACTATTTTTGCAGTGTAGAGTAGATCACTAATTCAAATAGTGGTATACTTTTCACTACTAAATAGTGAATAGTCACTATTTCATAGCCGAAAGTCACTATTTCGATTTAAGAGAGTAATTTTAAATTTCACTAATTCAAAAGTCTTTTTTATCAATTAGCAGTTACTTTGTCACTAATTCTACTAGTGGTTTTAGAATTCACTAATTACGCAGTTGTTTCTACTCGGTTGTCAGTGATTTTGTCACTGATTGTATTAATGACTTCAATTTTCACTAATTTAATAGTGACTTTTCAGAAATCGTGAATAAATAATACACTGATATTATTTGTGATTCCTTTTTTCACTGATTTAATAGCGCTTCCACTTAAATTATTAGTGGAATCTTCACTAATTTTCGAGTATTATTTGATATCGCTAATTAAAAGTTGAAAACTACGACGCAGTCAATGAATTTCTCACTAAAATTACCTGTAATTTTATTTTTCCCAATTTAGTCGTAAATTTCATTGTATATTAATATATTTTTATATTTTACATTTCAAATTCAAATTTAGTCAAGTTTTCACTGATTTTAGTGATATCACATATCACTTATATATTATAAAACATTCGTATCTGTTAATTATATAGTCGGCTCTTTTGTCAATTTTTAACTCAAAAAATAAGTAAAAAAATCGTAACCACTCTTAACTACATATAGCACCATTTACTTCAAGGTTGCTATATTATAAATCATAAGATTATATGTAGCCGGCATGCTGTTTGGCTTTCTTCGGTTCGAGAAATTCGACACTTAAATAAACACTTTTGGATACAATATTCTGTTAAACAGTCTCATGTCGAATAAGTTTTCCTTTTTAGTTTGAGTATGCTTTTGTATAAACAGAGACATAAACAGTGTAGTATCAGAATATTGTAGTCGTATGACCTACGATCCTTTCATTACTTTAACAGTTTTAACTGATCTTTCGTACAAGTAAGACGGTTAAAATTTGAGTTTAGAAATTTAAAGTTCAAGTTTAAGTTTAAATATTTAAGGAAAAAATATTGATTCAAATAATTGATATGGAAGAGTACGCTAAATTAACTGTTGAAGAATTATGTTCAAAATTAGAATCAGTTGTGACCGAAGAGACTATCGCAGTTTTTAGAAGTGAGTAAAAATTATATAATTTTTATTAGCAATTTCATCTATAATTTATGATACGACCTATAAACAATATTGATAATTAGGTCTAGGACTTTCGCAGTTGTTTAAATGAGTATGTTTAACCTGAAATTTGAATAAATAAAAAACGCCAACTTCCTGGCCCTATTGATAATAGAATTTTGAAAGTATTCTTGAGCAAGTTTCCCAATCAATCTCTAATTAGAATTATGCCGGTAAGATGCATAAAAATTTTTTTCAAGTTTATAATCGTATATTATTTAACCCAATAATTATTTCTAATATTTCTAGGAAGGGACAAATTTAAAAAATTTTTCCGAAGAAGTAAGTGCGAGCACCAAAGATAGCATTCAACCGTATATAATAATGGAATCGGGGCAATTTGGAACTAGTTCATTTATACAAGGCGATGAATGGTTCATCGAAGTGGATAGAAAAATGGAACCAATATTTGCATTTGATTTACTCTATAAATGTTATTATGTGTTCAATTTAGAGTATTCTAAAGAATTGATTAATTTTTGTAATTTAATCGATTCTTATATTTTTAAAATGAGAGTAGAACCTAAAAATGTTATATCAGCTATTCACACAACTATATGTAATTCATTAAAATCAAATGAAAGTAAGAATAGTTTCCACAATAATCTTAACAATGACATATGTAATTCCGTAGTATCTGAAAATAATGCTGCAACTTGTAATTATGTAATAGATGATGAGACAAGTTAATAAAATTTGATGAAATTAATTTATTTTTTTCCTTTTTTTTTTTTAAACAAAAATATTTTTATTCGAATATAACTTTTGACTGGTAAATTTGTGAATTCTGCTAAACCGTAATATTGAATAAAATAGTAAATTCTATTAATGTAAATAATGATTTTCACTATTTCTGTCAATAGTTTGAAACAACTAATGAATTAGTGACCAGTAATGTCACTATTAAATTAGTGAACATTACTTTTACAAATGAATTAGTGACTTTTGTTTTCATTTATAAATTAGTGAAATATATTTTCATTTGTTGATTAGTGAATTTTATTTTCGCTGATCAATTAGTGTTTTCTTTTTTCACTGAATCATTTAGTGAATTTTCACTAATTCTAAGTTGCTCGAATTCAACTGCAAGAATTAGTGAAGTTTCACTGTGATTTAGTGAAATTTCACTAATTTTATTTTAGAGAGCACGTATATTTGTCAAGTCATAGAGTGGAGCTCGGAGTCTCGTCTTGTTTGCAGTTGCGACTTACGGTAGCCACGCTTCTGGATATTGAGGTGTCTTCCACGTGGTTTCTTTACACACACCAGCTATTATCTTACTCACTCGTTTTAAATCTTATTGTGTATACTGCTTTCTCACTCCATCCGGTATATAATACTTAGCTTCCACAAACTACACACTACTGGAATATGAAATATACTTTTGGTCGGCGTTATTTCCTCTCATATTTGTCGTTCTGTCTTTTGCTCCACTCTTATCGAAAGTTATATGTATACGCGAGTAAGTAGCGTTCCTCGACTAATGGAACGCCACTCGAGACCACTTTAGTAGACGCAAACAATAACGATGACGTTTCTGAAAACCCATCTCGCGAGATGAGGATATATATGTTCGCTCTCCTTATTCTTTATCACTAGTATTGCTACCTGTCTATAACGATTATTTGACTTTAGTTTCTTGACAACAATGATCCCAAGTTATTTTAAGACGGTTTCCTCTTATTTCGATAATGTTATTCAAACTCATCTAATCATCACTATATTGAATGAATTTATAAGTTCAGAGAGATACTATTTAGTTTTTAAAATTTTTATTTCATCTTTTTGTATGAAAAGTATAAAATTTATTGAAATTTTCCAATAAAAACTATTATAATGGTTATGATTTTATGACATCCATTAAACTTTTAAGTTCAATGTAAATTCTATGAAAAATTACTATAAAGCAAAAATTAAATTAAAAACAAAATTTTTACTCTCATGACTATCAATACTCACATTTTGAATCAAATATCCAAATCTAAGAAAATCTTTAACAACAACCAAAATAGCTTGTCATTGACTTATTTTAAGGATGCAAGATTATGTCCAAAAAATAAAAAAAAGTTAAAATTAATTTATTATTTAATATTTCCATGTCGTGCATTTGATTTTTAAATGCTCAAAATTACAATATTATGTATCTGCATAACGTTACCTTACTTAGAAGTTGCAAAAAACAAAAAAAAATTTTTTTTTGAAATTCAAAAATTCATATTTTTGAAAAAAAAAACCCCTTTCCAAAAATTTCAGGATCTTATAAGATCAGTACAAGGTATCATATCAGATCAGTACAAGGTATCATACAAAAAAAATTGAGCCAAAATTTTAATGGTGCTCTTCATTTTTGACGATTTTCAAAAATTCAAAATTCGATAAATTTGGCATTTTTCAAATTTTTTTTTTCAATAGCCCCAAGTGTCTCCTTTCAAACAAACGAAAGACCATCCCTGTATCTATAATAGCATTCGAGATATTGCAAAAACAAAATTGAAAAACTGAAAAAATCGCGAAATTTTGAATTTGCATACCGAAAAAAATTTTATTTTTTTTCCTTTGGCAGAACTTTGTTTAATGATAAAACAAAACTTCTGACCAAAATTCATCAAAATCGAAAGGGGTCGATTCCAACTATTGGTCGATTTGACATGGAATGACCCTTTGGATGATTCACACTAATGATTGGTATTAATTATAATTTTTAAAGCTGAAACTATTCCGAAATATTTACAAATTATAATAAAAAATACATTTTTGAAAAAAAATTAAGAAAAAGTCGGTTGAAAAATCGAAGATATTTGACTCCCATCTTAAATAATAGCTTAAAAAATTTGTTTTGTAGTCTAGTATAATATATATTTTTTCAAAAAAATCAGGAATGTCGCTCTTTAAGAAAATTCAAAATTAGACCTTAATATTGGGAAAAAAATCTGGAAAACGGTTGACCCTGAAGGCCATCCCTGTAACTTCCCGCTAATTCCATATCTAAGCGCTTAAAATTGCACTTATGACGTTTTTGAGCTCTTCGAGCTCATAAAAATTTATGTTATTTCGAGCACTCCGAGCTCAAAAAGTTAGCTGTTCTAAGCTTTTGAGATCGAAAAGTCGGATAGAAGTTTAATAAAACGGTATTTTTTGAATTTTTAAACCTCAATAACTTCTGAATGAATGAACCGATTTTCACACGGTTGGCAGCATTCTACACAGTTTTTTTAATTTTATGATATATTATTCAACAAGCTAATTAAACCGAAAATTTTAAGAGAAATTAAAAAAATTCACTTTTTCCGAATTTTTTCGACAACGATAACTCATAAACAAATCAACCGATTTTTACGTTCTTGGCGGCGATCGACGTGATTTTTTTGGGCTCCAATAATAATTTTATTTCATCAAAAACGATCCAAAGAGGAATATCGAAGTTATGTGAAAAAAACACTTTTTTCGAAATTTTTCGTTTTCGATAACTCTCGAACGAATTAACCGATTTTGACGCGACTGGTGGCAATCGACGTAGTTTTTCAAATTTAAGAGCGGATTAGTTTTTGGATTTGATCGGTGGAGCTGTTTAGAAGTTATTCCAAAAAACGATTTTTTGAAAATTTTATTTTTAAGATTTCTTAAAATCAAGCTCACTGAGTTGATTCAAATTTTCACGAAGTTTAATGGCAATGATATTCTTTGGATCGCCACCTATTTCGATCCGATCGGTCAAAATTTTAAGCCTAAAAAAATCAATTTCATGAAATATTCTTGATATTTCATATACGAAGCAAAAAAGAGTTATTATTTTTATCATATCGGCATCAATAAAATACCAGTATATCCAATTTTCCAATACATTTAATTAAAATAGAAATCGTACAAAAAAGTAATTAAGTTATACAATCAAAAATACCACAATAAGGTCCATTAAATAATTAGTTAAACCGGATTTTCTACTTTGTTCCACGAATTTAATTAATCAACAAAACTACACATATCCTCTAGATTTTTTTATTCAAGAGTACCAGATAGGATTAGTGGAATAAGAGATGAAAAGCCCATCGGAAACCATCATCATTAATAGCCTATGTACTTTTACAAAGTTAGTAGCCGGAAATCGTTCGTCGGGAAAGCTAACGCCTGGCAACAGTATATAGTTTTATTCATGCATTGCAATGAGAATCGTCGTCAAAGAGACCAAAAGAGAAAGGGAGAAAGGTATATAGATACGCCAGTAAAAGCGAACGAAATTCGAAGTGAAAACTCGATCGTCTGATTCCCTGATTCAAGTAGATTACTTGTGGCGTCACTAGCAATACTCTCATGGGAAGACAATACCGATTCCCGTAAAAGTTTTTACTACACATCCCGTGGGGCCTAATAGTCACTCGATATTTAGCACCTTAATATAAATATGTTACTGTTATTGTATACTTTACTCAAAATAAATTGTAGTCTAAAAAAAATCAAAAGACACCATTTAATCGGAGAGAGGAGGAAAACCGGGGTACTTAGGGAAATGCTTAGTCTTTTCGGGATCCAAATATAGAAAATCTTCTTCTTTTAATTGTATTCAAAGTAAAAAGTAAAAATTTTCAGCTACCATTGAAAAAAAAATTTTGTTTTTTTCAGAAAAACGGGGTACTTACTAAAAAAGGAAAAAAAAATTTTTTTTCACGAAATTAGAATGAATTCAAAATAAATTTATTATCGATAATTGATTTGGAAAAATTCACTCTCAGCCTAATGACGTTTAAAAAACATGTTTTCAGCATTCCTCTTGAAATTTTTCTGGTTAGAGAAAAATTTTCTATCTTTGTATAATTCTCTCAGTTTGAAAAACCAGAACTAATAAGAACTTATCAGACACGGAAAAATACACGGAACTTACAGTTAAAATGTGATCCTACCCGTGTAGAAAATAATTGCTCAAAAAATGTTCACAGATTGTAACATCAAAACATGACACAATTATGAACATTTTTTGAACACCCAATAAAAAATCGAGAATACTTTTAGACATGCAGCGTCTGGATTGATCGATAAATTTTGAGAATTTTTGAACATTTTTATAATTTTTTGCTTAGTCACATAGGAAAAAACCTGTTTTCAAGTTGTATAAAATTTTTTCAAAATGACATTTTGAAAATTTTATGAAAATTTGAAAATTTGAACACTTTTGAGAAATTTTTTGAACAATTTTAAGAAACTTTTTGAATACTTTAGAGACACTTTTGAGACATTCTTTAAGGTAGTAGTCTGGTAACTTATGCCTATTTTCATGACTTCTTTGGAGGGTGGTTTTTTATAGGAAAATAAAAATGAATTATCTTGAATATTTAGAGTGTTTTTATTTACATATTGAAAATATAAGAAAAAATTTATTTGAAAAAATTTAAGAGTTTATTACTATTATTATTGTCACTCGAAGTTGGAACCTCAAAAAAAATGCACGTGGGTGGCCCGGGGCCTAACTTTTTTTCTACTGAACCGATTGCTTTCAAATTTTAACAGGCTGTTCTACACACTTATAGTTCTCGTCGGTACTAACAAGAATTTTTTTCACCCCTAACTTTTTATTTTACAACCCTTTGTTTGCTAAAATAAAAGGACGTTTGCCATATTAAAGCAAATTTTAAGGGAGTTGGGAAAGAACGGATAGGAGAAAGGGGGGACCTACTCAGTGAGAATTTTTCCGTAATTGAAAAAATAATCAGATAGCCCAGACTGGGAATCGAACCCAGATCTCTCGGTTACGCGCCAAGGGCTCTGCCAGTTAAGCTATCCAAGACAAGTACTGACTACTTTATTCAGTCACGTATATAAGTCCGCCATTTTGTTATTTACCCTTGGAATTTAACTTCAGTAGTTCCGACCAGAATGACATGTCTATAGATTAAGAATAATCACGAATATTTGATTTCAGATAACATCAAGAGCCAAAATCACCCCGGCCACCCACGTGCATTTTTTTTTTGAGGTTCCAACTTCGAGTGACAATAATAATAGTAATAAACTATTAAATTTTTTCAAATAAATTTTTTTTTATATTTTCAATATGTAAATAAAAACACTCTAAATATTCAAGATAATTCATTTTTATTTTCCTATACAAAACCACCCTCCAAAGAAGTCATGAAAATAGGCATAAGTTACCAGACTACTACCTTAAACATTTTTTAACACTGTTACGACTTTTTTCCGAGTAACACAAGAAAGAGCCCTTATTCGAGGTGTCTAAAATTTGTTTAATATAAATCATTTTGAACATTTATCGAACAGTATTATAACTTTTTCCTGTCTCATATAACAACCACATATCAAAATTTATTTAAGAATTTAATTTATTTGTGTAATTATTTGTCAATCCCCGGCTCGAGTTGGCTCACCGGAGTCCAGGGCCTTAGATGGAGATCGCGTCGAAACGAAAAAATAATAATTACTTAATTTAATTAATAAAATAAACAAAAAAAACTTCTTTAATGGCCTAACGAATTATTTACAATAATTATCTACGTCCATCAAATGTTCAAAAAATGTCTAAAAAAACATTACAAAATTCTCAAAATTTATCAATCAATCCAGACTCTGCATGTCTCAAAGCAATCTCGATTTTTTATTGGGTGTTCAAAAAATGTTCATAATTGTGCCACGTTTTGGTGTTACAATCTGTGAACATTTTTTGAGCAATTATTTTCTACACGGGTAGGATCACATTTTAACTGTAAGTTCTGTGTATTTTTCCATGTCTGATTAGTTCTTCGGCAGTATTCGACGCAGTTTTTCGAATCCTATGATTTACTTTTAAACACAAATTGATCAGACCAAAAATTTTAGAGGAATTTGAAAAATTCACTTTTTCCGAATTTTTTGACAACGATAACTCACTAACGAATAAACTAATTTTGACCGGACCGACAGTAATCGACGTGGTTTTTTGAGGTCAAGAGCTGAATAATTTTTAGAATCAATTGATAAGACGTTTAGAAAATATTTCATAAAAACGAATTTTTGGAAATTTAATTTTTGAGATTTCTCAAAATTTGTTGACTCGAATTCTTTGAACTAGTATCAGTAAAGTTATGAGAGGTTTACACACAAACACACATACACAGAAGCTTTCTAAGACCTCAAAACGTTGAGATCTGATGAAAACTCGATTTTTGAAAAATTGGGTAAAACCAATAACTTCCCAATTTTTGAAAATTTTCATCATCAGTTTAATCGTACAATAAATATTGTTGACAAGTTAAATGTAAAAAATTACGTTGAAATACGATGATTGAGTGAAATATCTTATAATTACGAAACGGTGTGTATATGATCCGTAAGAAATAATGAACAGAACCCAATGACTTTATTCAATGCTCCAATGTCTGTAATTACCCTTAGGCTGTACGAGGGACGAGAGGTACAATCCCCTTGTTCCGGGTGCTACGACGATTAGCGCCCTATCTCTTGACGATTACCAAGTTAGCCTAAATAGGGTGTAGTGTTTGGGGTTTAAGCTTCAGGGTATACAGAACCCTGTCCGCGTGGACCTAACGCCAATCACTCGCCTTTTAATGTCATCCGAAAACCACCCTTTGTTAAATTATATATACCTAAATATATATGTATATACTTGACAAAAATTTTCTTGCGTATAATTTAATTTTCATGACAGTACGTACCAGCTTCGCTGTCTATATATTACTTAAACTTTTTCTTTACAATACATTTCGTAAAATTTAGAATTAAAGCCAGAAAACGTTTGATAAAGTATATCAAACTTTATAAAAATAATATATATATGTACATCTCCAATTGGATGTATTATAAAGAGAAGTTGTATAGGTTGGTATCGGTTGTTCAGAAATTCGGTCCACGTGCAAGATGGCGGCTTTAGTTTGCTCTGGGGCCATGCACCGCCCCTCTTTCTCTCCTTTCTCATTCCTCGGTGAATTTCTCCGATCTCCTCCCACGTTACAGTGCTAGTTTATATATAGATATATTCATTCTCGTCACTTGATTCTCCTGTATTTCTAGATACACCAGTACACACAAGTATACAGTCGACTGAGTATATATAAGGTTTTCTTTGTCGACACCGTCCCCCTCGCCGTGTTCAACAAGCTCTCATCTTCACCCCGTGATGCTGGATATACAGACATGAAAAAGCATTTCACATATACGATGTTGTATGTATTCATAGACATCCTAACAATTTGAAGACATACTCATCATATTATACCTGAGTTCTATATGAGTACAGATTATATAAATTATAATAAAATGTACGTCTCAGAACTATGAAGAAATTTACTGTGTTTAAGGTAGTTGTTCTATCAGATATATTTTTTCAAAATTTTTTTTTAATTTACATAGGTTTTCTAATAAACAATTTTGCATCGAATAAATTCTGTACGGAATAAAGTTCATGAATAAAGTGTTGGAAATATTCAATGGTTCCCTGTTTTTATAAAGATAATATATTGATCTGGAAAAATTTCTTATTACAATCATTTTTTAACCAAAAACTAATCCAACGTAACATAATAGTAAAAATTGGACCCTACCGGTTTCACCCCGGACTCCCTTATGCGGGTGCCGTTTTTCAGAAAAATTATGATAGGAATTCACGAGAAATCGAGGGTAAATTTCAAATCCGAACAAAAACAGTTTTACTGTAAAAAAGTCGCGCCAAGTCCACGTTCATAAGACTGTTAGGAAAAAAAAAATTTTTTTTTTTTCTTTACAAAAAGATACAAAATAAAAAAATTAAAAAATCAAAGTAACCGATATGATTGTTTATGATTTTCGGAAATTAAAAAAAATTTTATTATAAATTTAAAAATTAAAAAAAAAATTTTAGAACGTATTTAGTGTGCGTGGTTGCAAAATATTTTCTTTTAATGAAATTCGTAAAATCTATTTACTAGGACTTTAAAAAAATTGAAATACACAATGACGCACACCAAGTACATTCTAAAATTTTTTTTTTAATTTTTAAATTTACAATAAAATTTTTTTTAATTTCCGAAAATCATAAACAATCATATCGGTTACTTGGATTTTTTTATTTTTTTATTTTGTATCTTTTTGTAAAAAAAAAAAAAATTTTTTTTTCCTAATAGTCTTATGAACGTGGACTTGGCGCGACTTTTTTACAGTGAAACTGTTTTTGTTCGGATTTTAGTATTTTTTGTAATTTTTATGAAAATTTACAATTGGTACCAACTTAAATCTCGTGTTGACTGCATTTTTTACTGCAAACTATCCCCTTGAAGCTACAGTTTATGTAGATGTAATTCCAGTGCACCCTGGCGGCCGTAAATGTAAGCTGTGAATTACTTTTTTTAACTGTAGTTGCTTATCTATAGGAGAATTACTACACATTTTTATTTTATCTAGTCTGTGGCGCTGACCTTTCTCCATAAAAAAAAAAGTCAGGATCGAAATTTGTGAGCGAGCTATAGTATGTGCTGATAAAATTTAATAATTTCAAGTAAATAAATTGTTATAAGTGAATATAATTAATTAATACGGTGAAATAAATTATGAATTACTGTTATGATAAACAAATTGGGTAAAAAAAGTACCGTAAAATTAAATAAAATTTCGCAGCCTCAAAAAACCGTTCTGCTTACATTAAACATAGTCGGTATAGTCTGGCGCTCCGTTTACAACGGATTTGAACGGAACTTGGCGCCAGATTCTACCGAATCTGTGAATGACCAAATTTAATAATGAAAAAAAGGCGCTTCTTAATACAGAAATAGCACAATAATTGTTACAAAAGAAAATAATCTATAGAGCTTCTGAATATTCGACTACTATATATATAGTCTTAACTTTTTCTGTGTTGTTTCCCACCCTTTTTGCCTTTACTTTTTCTATCTTAATAGTGTTAAAAGTCGAATTCATAGAATTTTTGTGCTGACAGTTTAAGGCCCCAAGAGCTTAACTGTATGTCAAAAAAAATCCAGTAACATAAAATCAAGATTATCGCAAATAGCAGTAGACAATCTGCTCCAGTAAGATAAAACAATAAAAAGCTAGTTATTTCAAAATTTTTTAAGAACGGGTTTGATGTCCCAAGTATTTTGGTTTGTGGATGTTTTGTCGGAGTTATTTTGACTTATGGAATCACAGCATACCAAAAGAAACGGCCAATGAGAGTGAAGGAACCACAACAATAATCTTTCTAAAAATCGGGGAATTCATAGTTACAACAACGAGTTTTTAAACATATTAAGAATTGAGTTAGCATTCAAAAATACTTATGCTTATATATGAGTAAGAGGTAATAAATAAGACAGCAATATTAGCTTCAATTATACCGTAATTACTATACCATAGTTTTTGTGAAACAACGGTTTTGTAAGAGGAGAAGCATATCAGTTAAAGATATTTGAAATTGTATAACAAAGCAAACAAATATTATTTCGACTAAATTGATCTGGGTCGTCATGTATAAACTTTGTTTGCTTACTCATTTCGAAATGTGTATATACTTGGCTTTTTTAGGAACACTTGAGAAAATGCCTCCGAGTAAAGACTACGCCTGACCTTTAAGTTTTTGTAAACGATCCCTTTTCACTTGAGACCACATAAATGAGCGGATGCGCCCGCGCGTTGCTTGTCCAGCGTAATATTGGAGAAAGGTAGGAATTCTGTTGTATGTATACAACACAAAGCCAAATAACTCGGCTCAAGAAATGATGAAACAATTAGACCTACGAATATCTTTTGATATAGAATGCAGCGTATTATATTATTATATATCTTTCAATATCAAGCGTCTTGAATTATGTTTATAAAAATAAATTGACTACTTCATCAGAAATAATTATAAGATATGGTTGAGATAATTTAGAAGAATGAGTAAGAAATATATATCTATACATATACACATTTATGGATGCTAGATTCCTTCTCAAAAATTTTGATTCAAGTTTCATAGAGTGGTTATTTTTATAAAAATACGAAACAATGTACTCCATTAGTCTTTATTCAACTGTTTTTTCAAATACAGAAAGTTTTTGTTTATTAACTAATTTTCCAACATTGAAATATCATATAATCGTTGAAGTTGGAAGCCTTAAAAATTCCCAAAAGAAATATTTCTCAAAAAGTTTGGAAAATCCAAAAGTGCACGTCTCATAATCTCATTTTTCACAATAAAATTGATTAAAATAAAAAATGAAAAGCAAAATAATAAAAACCAGAAAATTCTGCTATGGTTTAGTGGCACCATAACTCTAAGGTGAGGAAAAAAAATACTATAATAAAATGTATAGATAGATATACAAAAAAATCCAGTTATATATTAACTTTTTATAAATAATAATTTAACGACAGTGAATAGAATACTCATATTAATTGAGAAAATCTGTCGTATGTTACTTTAGATAATAAAAAAAAATTATTCCGGTACGATCATTTTTTCGACCAATCTCCCTGCCACATATACCCATCCATACACGGACGTCCAGAAAATATTATGTTTAATGTTATTATTTACTATGTTAAACAAAAAAATTGTTATTGAAATATATTTTATGTACCTGACAAATTATTTGATTTGATATAAGTGTACTTATTAACATGAGTACACTTACAGGTTAATACCTGTAAGTGCTATATAAATAACAAAAAATCAATTTCAGTTTCGAGAAGACTGCTTTTTTTGAAATGTCGAGAGTAGAGCACAACCTCATCGCTTCGCTTATGAGGCGTGCAAAAGAACGTCTAAATAATTATATGTACAGTGGAATTTTGCTAAAATGAACTCCACGGAGTTTGAAATTCTTAGAAGATGAAATTTTCAAGCGATGAAATGGAAGAAAAGCGACAGAAAGCAGCATGAGAAAAAAAGTCAGAATGACAAAAAGTGGTTAAAATTAATTTAGCTATTAGTACCAATTATACAGGTTGTACAATCATAACTTATGCACATATGCTATAACCGATTCTCCAGATAATGTTTAAGGTTTTTTACTGATGGATTAAGATTAAGGAACTGATCCGATCTCTTGCAGTATATAGTGATCCCTCTAGTTCAATTAAAAAAAAATCTGATCATTTATTACCCACCATAATCGTAAATTCAAAAAAATTTTAATCAAATTGTCACTGATTTGAGTCATTTTTCACTGATTCACAGTTTTGAAAATATATATAAATAATCGAAAACTATTAATAAATTATATTTTTTTCAGAAAATAAATAAAAACTGTATATCATAGGTATAATGAATCGTAGATTAGATGCAGAGAAAAAATAGTAAATTAAAAAAATGAACGAAAATGAAATATCGCTGAAACCAGAACGCAAATCTGGCATTCGTTTTTTGTATGCAGCCGTACATCGGCGCAGTTTTAATCAACGCTGTGTAAATCCCCTCAGCTTCAGGATGCTTTTATGATATATATATTTTTTTTGTTCTCTTTCATTGACGTTCTTTTTCCGCACTTTCACCCGCCTATGTGTCCGTTATTTTTTTTCTTCAAATTTCATTAGCGAATAGCAGACAGATTATATTCGGATCAAAATCTCTTTTTAGGATTATCATGGAAGTTGAGAGAAAAGCTATAATAGAAAAAAAGTATAAATATAAATGAAAAAAACTGAATATATGTGTATTAATATTAAATCCAGAATATATGTGTATTAATATTAAATCCAGAATATATGTATATATAACAGAATTTACATTGTATCGTCATCATTTTACTAAATTATTACTAAAAAAAATTTTCTTTAATAATCTAAACTGATTGCGTGCTACTATATCAACGCAAAACAACAATTACTACATCAAACAGTTCATTATATTCACAGTTCACGATTATTAAGATCAAAGTTGAGTATCAATACCAACTTTTTTTTTTCAACAGTACACTCATCATAACAGTAAAAAATGACTTCACTCATATATTAGGTTAAAAGTATTTTTATTAATAGTTAAATTGTTTCATTTAATTATTTTTAGCAGCTCCAAATTACTGTTTACAGATTTGACGACTACTGATGATTTAGAATTTATAATTATAACGTGTATTTTACAACGTAACGGACATTTTACCAATTAACAAAAATAAAGTCATTATTGCACTGAAACAAGAAAAATAGTAGATATTTTCGACTGGTTTTTTTTTAAATAAAAAACTATAAGTACTAAGTCGATCGTAAATATAAAAAAAAATTATAAAAATGGTAGACCTGAAGGCCATCCGTGCAACTTCCCGCTCATTTCATACCTAGGTGCTTAAAATTGCACTAATGATGTTTTTGAGCTCTCCGAGCTCAAAAATACTATTTATGTGTTATTTTGAGCTCTCTGAGCTTAAAGATATAACTTTTTATGCTTTTGAGCTCTTCGAGCTCAAAAGTCTGATAGAACTTTGATAAAACACAATTTTTCAAATTTTTAAACTGCAATAACTTTTGAATGAATGAACCGATTTTTACGCGGTTGGCGGCGATCGACGTCGTTTTTTTATGTTAAGAGCTGATTAGTTTTTGGAATTAATCGGTAAAGCCGTTTAAAAGTTATTCCAAAAAATGTCGGAGTTGTGTTGAAAGAACACTTGTTTCCAAATATTTCGTCGAGGATATCTCTCGAACCAATCAACCGATTTTTACGTTCTAGGCGACGATCGACGCAGTTTTTTAGGCTCTAAAAATTATTCTGTTTCATCAAAAACGATCCGATAAGAAATGTCGAAGTTATGTAAAAAAAAACACTTTTTTCGGTTTTGTTTCGTTCACGATATCTCTAGAACGAATCAACCGATTTTGACCGGATTAGCAGTGATCGACGTGGTTTTTCAAGGTTAAGGGCGGATTAGTTTTTGGAGTTGATCGATCGAGCCGTTTCAAAGTTATTCCAAAGAAACCACTTTCAAAAATGATTTTTTTCTTATTTTTTTTGAGATTTTTCAAAATTTCCCAAAATCTATCGGTCCGAATCGGTTCAAATTCTCAGGAAATCTAAGTTTGAGAGAACTCTTTAGAACGCCGTTTTGTTGGCTCTGATCGGTTTAGTGGTTCAAAAGTTATAAGCGATTCACACACACACACACACACAGTGACAACCTCGCGGGGATAGTCAGGGAAGCTTCCTGTGACCTTCAAACGTCGAGATCTGATGAAAACTCGATTTTTGCAAAACGGGGTAAAAACAATAACTTCCCGATTTTTGAAAATCTTCGATTTTCTTAGCGGGAAGCTAAAAATCTGAAAATGGTTGATCTAACAAGCGATCCTTGATGCATATTCCCGCTGTTTTTGATCGCTAGGTGCGTAGCTCAAAAGTATATTTATAAACCTCTTTTAGCTCAAATATATATTTTCATCAAAACTTGTCCGTAAAGTTTTATATTTCTTTATTGCAAAATATTATTCAAATATACCTTTAGTTTTTAGACAGCTCAAACTTTATATTTGAAAATTATTTACATACTTTGTTATAGTTATTCAAAAAATAACACTTTTGTAATTGACGGAAACTTATTTAAATAGGTATGATTATCTTAAATTTTCGAATAAAATCGTATTATGTAAATGATAAAGAGCGTTTTTTATTTAAAAATTACAAAACTTTGTGTTTTAACATTTATCATGTTTGACCTGGCGTATGCGATAGAAGCGTACCAGTTGAAATTATGACGTTTCTCTTTTTTTGTTTTTCATTTTTATCATTTTATTTTTTATCATTTATTCGAAAGCTAGATGTAAATATGGCGGACAAAGTTTCATCCCTGTTCCCGGGAAAGAGTCCCGCCCACTCCGGGCCCCGTGGCTTTTCCCTACTACAGCACCCGGTGTCTCGGGTTTTTGTTATTTTTTTTCTATTTTTTTATCTCTTTTTATACCTTTTCCTCTCGTTTCCTCTGGTTCACCAAAAATAAAGAAACAAATGCAGAGCGGCCCGGGCGGCACAATCGCCGAAACATTTTTGACGCTCAGATCCGCGACGCGAGAGGCAGAAAAAAAATAAAAAGGGAAAGCGATGAGAGTCAGACAGCAACCGGCAAAAGGGAAGCAGCTATACTACGGGGTAGTTGAGTACCATGTAGAATGAATACGGATATAGTCTACATAAGAGTAAAAGAGAAATACTGAAGCGAGAAGAAGAGTTATATACACAAGAGCAGGGGTTGGCGATGGGCTCGAACGAACGCAATTTGCATGATTTTGCATGTTTTAGCACGCTGCTCTCTGGTTCTCTCGACCGCCTGGTTTCAGCTGTCTGTCTACTACGTTTTCTACTTGCTTTTCTCACTGCTCGCGGCGAAACCAACGATAAAGAGAGTATGCCGAGTTGGTTGCTGAAGCTTCCAGAAATCTATGGAATGGGTTATCGTTCCTCGTTTCTCGCATACCGCGTACACCTCACTCACAAACTTCAAGTGAGAGGAAATTATTTTCCTTTAGTTTTTCTTAATGAAGGTGTTGAGCATTCATGTGGAATATCAATAAGTCGCTCGAGACATTTAGTTCTTATATAGTCAATTCTGTTTTATTCACTACTTTATACAGAAATCACGCTAAGATAATTATCTGCTATAAACATATCGGTCTATGAATTTATGTGTACATTCAAATTGTGATACACTTCAAAAAGTTCATCTCATTTCATTAAAAGGAGCATGTATCGAAAAATATCATTGAACTCTTTCCATCATTTCTTATTAAAAAATATATATATAGACATGTTGTATACCTTATGCACGAACGCACGAAGGGTATACGAAAAAAATAGGGGCTGTAACATGATACATTCTTGTGGTAGCAACATGAAAAAATCTGGGAAACGGTTGACCCTGCAGATTATCCTTGGAACTTCCCGCTATGTACGAGTTCAAAACGCTCGAGAAATGATCTCCAAATTCTCGAGAATTGATTTCAAAGTTTTAAGCCCTTCGAGATCAAAAACATAACTTTTATACTTTTTCAAGCTCTTCGAAACAATTCGAATTTTCAAAACACTTCGTCTCGGAGTAAATTTCACTTTCGGTGGAAGTAAATTAATTGGAAATCATAAACTTGCATTTACTCCTAAATTACCCTGTATTTGCTCCGAATATTTTTTACAGTGTAGTTATAAAATTTGAGTGATTATAATTATCTATCCCATAATAAAATAGAGATGAAATGTATGTGGCATCAAACTATTCGTAACGTGATTGGTCGAATATATCATAAGCATAAAAATATATGCAAAGTCTATAGTCAGTCGCGCGCAAATTTGAATTCTAGTATAATTACACGGTGAGAAATTTCTGTAGAAATTTACTATGCATACATAATAAGACTGAACCTTAATGACTCAATTCAAAATATTACCATAAAAATTTAAGAATATCATATTGTACCAATCAATATTTACTAGGGACCATAGTAAATTTGACCATGCAACTGTTACATAAACATATATAAAAAATTTTCGTAAACTGACAGAACAAAAACTGTTAGTGTGCTTAAAACTTTTCATTATAGTTTCATAGTAAAATTTCTGTTACTCAGTCGACAATGAAAATTTATAAAAAAGTTTCACATTTAGTCACGTGTAATAAATTTAACATTTATTGTGTTAAATTAACATAGAAAAGTGTTAAATTAACATAGAAAAGTGTTAAATTAACATAGAAAAGTGTTAAATTAACACAAAAAAGTGTTAAATATTTAACACAAAATTTTTTGACGCATTGACGCAAAATTTTTTACTGGGCAGGGTCAACTGATTTAAATGTTTTTCTCTCTTAATAATAAGATATGAGCTAAAAATGAACTTCGCGAAAATTGATTTCATATGCAGGTGGTGTCAGAGTGGTGAGTAGAATAGAAAAAAATGTTGTTTATAAACTAGGACTTCTTGAGACATGAAATTTAGGACATATCTATTAAACCTCAATAACATTTAATAAAAATTTCTTACAAACAATCGTCTCTTTGGCAGCGGGGAAAAAGTCATTGTAAGGTTTCCAAAACTTAACATTACATGTGGTTATTCAGTCAACGGACTAAGAATTTTACAAACATGTTATTTTCGTTGATCACATAATCGATGAATTGTTCTTATTGCGGGATCACGGAAATGTCCTATATTATAAAATAGATGAAAGTCTTGAAGTTAGTCAAAGGTCGAAACTCGCAAAAAACGGGCCACGATTCATTATTGGTTAAAATTTAGGCGCGCGCGTAGCGCGCTATTCAAGTTTCTAGTAACAGATTAAAATGAATGCATTTTCCCAACAATTGGTGAGTAAAAAAGAAATTTGGCTACTTGTTTCAATAGAATTCGTAAAGAACAAGTACAATTAATTTTCTACAAAAAATTGATGTCACTGAGAAAATTGTAATTAACAGAAAAATTTGTCGCACTTGAAGCTTTGCAGATTTCAACTTCAGTTTTGAGACTTGAAATTACTTTAACTGAAACTTTTAATGCCCATTTCAAATTTTTTTCTTCGTGTCAATTATTATTTATTTTTGTAAGAAAGCCACGGAAATGTTATAGTGATTGCACATTGAAAGTTACAATGAACACTATTAACTAGAATAATCACATAGATAATAAGTAAATGCTAATTTGATGGAATTTGGAATCTTTGTAAGTCAAAATAATACTCCAACTAAATTTCAAGTCTATATCTAAAAATGGAATTCTATAAAGCGCCCAGCGCAGAGAGCGGGTAACAGCTAGTTATTATTATTGCCTGCTACAGTATATTCATGTGGCTGCAATATAAAAATCATGTTGCTACTACATGATTTTTTCATGTTGATATCACAAGATTGTCCTGTTGCTGCAACATGATTTTTTCATATTGCTACCACAAGATTTTTAACTTCCCGTTAAGAAAATTGAAAATTTTCAAAAATCGGGAAGTTATTGGTTTTACCCCGTTTTTCGAAAATCGAGTTTTCATCAGATCTCGACGTTTTGAAGTCCTAGGAAGCTTTCTTGACTATTTCCGCGGCGATGTCACCGTGTGTGTGTGTGTGTGTGTGTGTGTGTAAGTATGTAAACCTCTTATAACTTTTGAACGGTTAAACCGATTTCATCGCGGTTGATGCCGTTCGAAAGGGCTTCGCCAAACTTAGATTTCCTGAAAATTTTAACCGATTCGGACCGATAGATTTTGAGAAATTTGGAGAAATCTAAAAAAAAATAAGAAAAAAATTTTTTTCAAAAGTGGTTTTTTTGGAATAACTTTTAAACGGCTCTACCGATCGATTCCAAAAACTAATCAGCTCTCAACCTTGAAAAACCACGTCGATCGCCGCCAATCCGGTCAAAATCGGTTGAATCGTTCGAGAGATATCGTGAACGAAAGAAAACCGAAAAAAGTGTTTTTTATAAGGCTTAAAAAACTGCGTAGAATGCCGCCAACCGCGTAAAAATCGGTTCATTCATTCAAAAGTTATTGCGGTTTGAAAATTCAAAAAATAGTGTTCTATGAAACTTCTATCAGACTTTTGAGCTCAAGAGTTCAAAAGCATAGAAAAGGTATCATTTTGAGCTCGAAGAGCTAAAAAAAAACGGCCATGTATTAACAGAATCAGCGGGAAGTTGCAGGGATGGCCTTTAGGGTCAACCGTTTTCCTAATTTTTTTATGTTACTATCACAGGAATGTATCATGTAGCAGCCCCTATTTTTTTCCGTGTATGCTCTATTATTCACTAAAAATCAATTTTTCGAAGAAAAGAAAAATAATTTTTTGATTAAATAAAAATTACTTTTAATTCGATTGATGATTATTATTATTAGGGGAGGCCGGGGCACGGCGGCCCACTCCAAAAATTTCGTCAAAAAATAAATTTAATTTTTTTTAGTTAAATAGTGAAATCCGGGACAAAATAGACCATCAAAAAATTTTTTCATAAAAATTTTTTGATAAAAACTTTTTTTTCAAAAATATATTGATAAAATTTTTTTTTTTTTTTTCAAAAATTTTATGATAAAAATGATTTGATGAGAATTTTTTTCAAAAAAATTAATATTTATCAAACCACAATCAAGTAATTTCTAATCTAAAATATAACAAAAACTTTTGGGATTAAAAAATATACAGCAATTTAAAAAATAAGAATATTTTGGATTAATCAACAAATTTTAAATTATTTTAAGAATAATTATAACAAATAACAATTTTTATAATTGATAAATCTTTAAACACTTAGTTTCCTAAAAATATTTAAACAATTAAATAAAAAAATACAATTAATTATTTTGACAGTAATCACAGGTATATTCATCTGAATAATCTTGCTCAATACCTGCACAGGAATCGTGAAACCACATTTTGCAGTTATTGCACTGAATCCATGATTCCTTTGACTCAGAATAGAGTCCCTTACAATACAGGAAATGGCAATCACTGTCTTCTACTTGAGAACTTTTTTTTTTAATTTTTGGAGCTTTGTTTTTATTAGTGACTTTTTCTGTTATTTTATTTTTTATTTTTTGATTATTTTTTTTCTTCCAGCTCATCACGGTATTGTTTACTTGTTAAAATCCTCGTCACACCTCGACGTCGTTTTTTTCGGCGAGGAATCTCTTGATAGCAATGGCTTGATGTCGTAAGGTGTTAGATGAAACTTCGATGTGTCTTGTCTCACTTTTGCTTTGGATGATGCAGCAGTTTGACTGATATTTTTAGTAAGAGATTTTTTCAACTCTTCATCGGAGCTTTCGTCAATAATTCGTGGTCTAAAGTACCTAGATAGGGGTCTCAACGATGGTGTACCAGTGGAGATGGAGGCAATTGGAATAATTAGTGGCTCTCCAGGTTGTTGATGCAGTTCAGGTTTTTGTTGCTGTTGCTGTCCAAGCTCTTGTTGTTCAAGTTGCTGCTGTTCAGGTTGTTGCTCGGATTCAGGTCCTTCAATGAAATCTTTCTTGCACAAATCACTCAGACTTTGGGTCAGATTTTCTAGTGATTGTTCTTTAGGTGGTTTATTGCTATTGGTAGTGTCAGCAAGAGCAAAATCTTTTGAGTCAAAAATAGCTAAACAAAGAAAGTGAAAAAGTGTGGGGGAAGTTAAAAAATAATAACTATCATTTAAAAACGTTTTTTTTGTTTATGAAATTAGAATAAATGAATAATTTTAAAAAAGAAAAAAATTTTTGGTAATATTTTTTTTTTTTAATTATTCTCCAGAAGTGGGCCGTTGTGCCTCAGGAAAAAAATTTTTTTGTTTTTGTGGGTTTTGACCAAATTATCATATATTCCCTCAAGATAAAACACAAGAAAATTTTTTAGATGATCAATAGTAGCTAGAAATAACTCGCTTAAGTGGGCTGCTATGCCCCGGTCTCCCCTACATTGAAAAATTGGTTTTGAAGTTTGAATAGAAAGGTAAGGTGTAAAACTTTTGAAAAAATCAATTTTTCACTGATAGGAAGACGTGGATTCAAAATCGTAGCTTATTAACATTACCGTGTTTGATTATAATTGAACTATTTTGACTGCCTTCTACTACAAGAAATTTTCTGTTCTTGAACAGTCACATAGCAACATTAATAAGTACGCTCGCAGCCAAGCAATTAGAACATGCTTTACTGGTATCATATTCATCAACAAAAATGATCTAGATGAAATTATTCTTCATCTCATCAATAAATTTTCATTACATTATAATAAGTTCTGATGTTTGAATTTACGTAGAGAGCATCAAGACTTGCTTGCAAATTTTTACTCGCTGTCATTGAACACTGTCGTAATTATTTTCGTCTTTTTTTAAAGACAACCCTTTATTGTTTCTTCTTCAGCTTCTGTTACTTCTTCAATTACTTTTTTGAGACGTTGCGATTTTTATAAATTACTTTTTAGATAATTTAATCATATTTTTACCTCGATACTTTTAATTTCAGCACGTTGTTCATTTTTGTTATTGAATTTAATTTCAAATGCTTGATTGCTATTCATCATGAAATGCACAGTAAAAAATTTTTCGTCATTGTGTAAAGTATAAAAATTTTCGTGTAGAATTTAACATTTTAGTGTGTAGAATTTAACATTTTAGTATGTTGATTCAACACAATAGAGTGTTGATTCAACACAGATTGTGTAAAAAAAAGTCATCAACACAAATTTTTGTGTTAAATTTGACGAAAAATTTTTTACTGTGTGATGTTTTTATTTTTTCTTTCTCAATCATCTCTTTTCCAGTTCACCATAGTTGTGTTGTTCATGTACTTCACACATTTTTGTCTCCTTCTCGAAGCTCAAAAAGCTCAAAAACATCGTAATAGGTGAAATTTGGAGCGCTTTGCATTTGAAATTAGCAGGAAGTTGCAGGGATGGCCTGTTGGGTCAACCGGTTTACTAATGTTTTTTACAGAAAATATGATCACTTGTGTCTTACTAATGAACCTGGTGAAAATGAATCATAAACAATACTACAAGAATTATAAGAAAACTACCTTGAAAATTGATAAGTTTGAAAGCACAATATTTTTTCTTTTATATAAGTCATGTATTTGTAAATTAGAAGATCTACTTTGTGTAAACAGCTATCATTTATTCTAAACAATAGCATTGATTATTTTTTTTTTATTATCCTTTTAAGCTTACTAATCTTAACATGTATTTTTTTGGAGTAAAATAAAAACTTTTTTTATTAAAAAAGTACATACTTCTCATAATTGATAAAGATATGTGCATAAAGTTGGAATGTGATTAAAAATACTGTGGTGAATGACGGTAAGTAAGCTGCTTACGGTATTTATTGTGCAAAAGAGAAGATATGATTCCAAGGAAATTGCATCAATGAAAAAAAAGTATTGCTGTATACGAATATTTGGGAATAACGATTATATTTTATTAACCATTTCATTGTCTAAGTATCGAACGCTTTTGTAATTTAATTCTACTTATAAGTCAGTAAAGTACTATAGTACTTATATAAGCAATAAATACACCAATTACTCCACTATAAAATCATTCATTTTGTCAATAAACATAGCTTCTAATAAATAGTTCAAATAAAATATTAATCCATTATTTCAGCTTTTTTTGCTCAAGTTAATATTTGATTTGTATTATTCTCTAGATTTCATCCATATCTTCAAATCCATGCTTTAAATTACAATATTTAAAAATCTTCAATAAATCAAAAGTTATTAAGATATTGCAAAATGTTTACAATGATCGTCAACTGGATTTTGAATTGTCATCCATAATATCGTCCTGGTTTTGTTTCGATAAGTAAAATATTATCTTTATCTTGAGTAAAGCCTTTAAATAGGATTTATCTTTGTAGAATAATGAAAACTCGCTAAAATAATTTAGCTGAGTCAAGTACTTGTTGGATACACTTCATAATAGCTTGAAATCACTCACTGTATCTTTTTCACTTACTGATTTTCTCACTGAGTGAAAAAATTAATTCTTTCTAAAAAATTTTAAAATATTTAAAGATAGATTAAATACCGTTCTGAATTCTGAGATTCAGTAGAAAAATAGTACAGTACACTTCGCCCGAGGCGAAGCCGAGGGCATAATGGCGCGCAGTTCAGGGCTCTCAAACTTTCTGCCCGTGTGGTGTATACTATTTTTCTTCATTTTCGGCCGAAAGTACGCTGACTTTCAAATCAATTAACGGTACACGGAGAAAAAAATTTTGCTATAGGAACTCTATAGTAGTTAGTTAGTTGTAAAAAGTTCCAGTAGGTTAACGTATTCTTATGGTAACAATACCGTTTGGCTCCTGCAACTCTACATCGTTGAGCTCTGAGAGCTAAACGTTATTTACCTCTCACAACTCTACAGGATCGTTCTGAGACTATAACAAATTTTTGGCAGTCTGCTTAATAATTTTTTTTACGATTTAGCATTGATAATTTAATAAATAAATGCGGCAGAATGAATTTACATTGCCAACAATAATTGTATATGACAAATAAGAATAGTATTATAATTATAATAGAATTTATATCACAAATAAAAATTATTTGTAAAATAAAAATATGGTCGTCACAAAATTATCTTATTTTCTTAATTATATCAATAAATATTGGACATAAAATCACTACCGTATATGCACAAGAAAAGATAAATAAACGAAAACAAATTTTATTTTGTGTTAAATGGGGTCTTTTTAATGTATTCTGATAACTTATTACTTATCACAATATATTCAACTAATAAATTAAATTAACAGTCACTGCAAATGAACCTTGAAAAACCATAAATACAAAACTGTTCTAACGAAATTCAATTCGACAAAAAAAAAAAAAAAAAAAACTATTTCCTTAAATAAATAAACTGGAAACTTAATTGTCCTCATATATTTTTAATAATATGGATGAGTAACAAAATAATTCTGTTTGTCATTTTAGAAGGTTATGAAATATGTCAGCGCACTCCACTACTGCGCTACATAGAGTGCTCCCAACTATACCGTTTGGCTCTGAGAACAATCCCGTAGAGTTCTGAGAGCTCAACAACATTGAGTTATCAGAACTAAATAACATTTTGTTACTGTAACTCTACAACGAACAGTAACCTGTGTATAGTTGTGGTAACTCTACAGTTAGGTTACCAGAACGAAATATTTTTTTCCGTGTACAATTAAATGTTCCTAGTATGTTGTCAATGTCTGCCCGACATTTGCGCGACGAGCGAAGCGAGTGCGGCTGGTCGGGGGCGGGTATAAAATACATCTAAATAAACAAAAATAATAGTAACTTTTAAAAATTAAATTAATTCAATTGAATAGTCTTATTTTATTAATTTTTGATTACTTAAATACATTAAAATCATTAATTTTATCAGGATTTTAATTATTTCGAGTAATTTATCAACTATTGTTAACTAATTATTGCATATTTTCTTTTTCATCATAATTATTGCCAGTACATGAACAATAAAAATTATTTATAATGTTACCATTAAAAGTGCAATTATTATAGTTATTACATATATCTACGTAAAAAGATAAATTTAATTTCTTTTCCTTAGCAAAAGTTCTTAGGGGATTAGATTTAGGTCTCTTTTTCGATGGTTCAGTTTCTAGCTCCTTGAGAAAAACGTTAATTGGTGATTTCATAGTAAAGTGTGTAGGCTGAGTTACTTGTGGCGAACATTCGTTGTAAACCCAGTTGTCGTTGTTTTTGTTGATGATGGTAGTGGGATGTAGGTTTTTCGGGTAAATCTTCAGTATTCAATATAAAATCATCTTCAAAATCTTGGTCAGCATATTGTAAATTTCCATCGTTATTTGTCATAGTTGAGTAGTCTGAGTTGGTTGATGGTTTTGAATTATTATTAATTTCAGGAACAACTGTACCAGTAATTCTATCAAAAATTCTTTCTCTCGTTTTTAGTGAATTTTCAACATAGCCTGTAGATTAGTAAAGGAATAAATTAGTAAAATAGAAAAATAGAATATATAAATAAAAAATAGAATAATAACCTTGTGCTATAGATGCCGATTTCCCACTACTTAGTTGCTTGAGCATAGTTGTATTGGCATCTGAGTCAGATAATAATGTGGCAGCAGTTTGTCGGAAACAATGGCCAGTATAACGTTTTGAATCGGGTAAATTTAGATATGATGCAATAGATTGAGGTGTTGACCCAATTTTGTTTCTCCCAATATTTTGGTGAACGCATTTTCCTTTGCGATACTGTAGAAAAAAATGATCAGAAAATGGTTCCTTTGGTCTCAAAGACACGTACTTCTGGACTCTTTTATAAAAAAATTCTCCAATTATAAACTGTCGAGGCACATCATTTTTTATATCATTAACAGAAACGAGATACCGGTTGCCAAGATCTTCTACGTCTTGTCTTTTAAGATTATAGATTTCTTGACATCGAAAAGCCCCAGAAATACCAAATATCAAGATAACCTAAAATTATAATAAAAATAAAAATATCAATATCCATATTTTAAGTATATTAATACAGATTTATGTAAGTAAATATTTTTACTAACCTTTTGATCTAAATGTGTTGCGTCTGGTGCATCATTAATAAATTTTGTAATTTCAGTCCATTTCAACACTAAATATTTTTTAGGTTTATGACCTTTGGAATTGTTTTTAACAAGACTTTTTAAGTTTTGAAATTTTTCAATGTCGATATCATCATTTGTATTTAATGTTTTTTTAAAATGGTATCATCATTGGCCATATAGACCATATAGTCGACGGTTGTAAAGTTTTACTTAACTGTTTAAAATAGACAATTAAATTACGTTCAGAACTAGATAAAGAACCTTTGTGTTCTTCTAGCCATTTTTTAAATGTGTCGTAGTTTGATAGGTATTTATCTGCAGACTTTTTAGGTTACGTATCTGTTCTTATGATAAGATTAGCTTCCGTATCGAAATTTCTTAAAATTTCCTTGTGCTCCAAAAAATCATCTGATGATGATAACACATTCATTTTTTAAAATTTTTATTATTTTTCACTTAATATAACTTTTTAATTTATAAATATCAACATATACAACGACATAAAAACCTACAAAAGCAATTTTAAGGTTAGGTCTGAGTAGTTTGCACAATAAACCGCGTCAGCTGTAGTGAATGCTGTTTTTTCGCTGCCTCGTACATCAGTTCAGTGCACAACTAGTTTCTTTCAGCGCACTAGAGTAGTGCGTATGCACGCCTTTACCAAAGCATAAATGTCGGACTTTTGGCCTCCAAACAGAAGCAGCAAGTACGAACTTTCGGCCGTGGATAAAGAAATATACATGAAATAAAAAGAACAAATAAACATTTTTTTCAAAAAATACAATTTTTTTTCGCAACGTTATTTACGTAATCAAAAATAAATTCAAAGTTCATTTTCCTGCAAAAAAATAAATTTTTTCTTTAAATGGCAGCCGAAAATTTGTTCTATTTAATTTGAATACAATTAATAAAAAAAAGATTTACTATATTAGAGTCCCAAAAAACTAATAGCATTTCCTTAAGGTTCCTGTTTTGCCTCCCTTCCTTCCTCTCCTCTACATATATGACTAATAATTTGAATCAAAGCAAATACTTATGCTATAGAAAGTCTTTCGTTGCACATTTCAAAAATTATGTCCAACTACAATACTTAATAATTATTAAAGAGTTGATAATATGATTGAGAAAAACTTAAGAAGTTTTATGAGTGATTTTGAAACTATGAATCAATTAATTTCAAAAATATCTGGCGACGAAAATTTGGTCAAAGTACACACCTATGAACAGATGAATATCTACATGAAAATAATCAGAATATTGCTTATGTCTCTATGACTATTTTCGAAGAAATTACAACCAATGATCAATGCATGTGTGAGATTATACAATCACGACAACTCACTGACAGTATTAGTTAAGAATATAGAACAAGCTGTGACGAGGTTGGAGAGAGAATGAAGATAATCGGTGTTCGTGTCAAGGCTCGATATGTCATATATACGTATATGCATATATATTAGTGGACGGTATAACCGGAACGTCGTTGGGTTCGATGCACGTGATTTTCTGGATCTGGTATGTTTCCGACGGTGGTATTGACACGAGTAGCACATACGAAACACGATATAGGTATGTACTTCAATGTATGTATGAATGTATGTTTGAAATGGTGGTGATAGCGGGGTGCATGAAGAACATATGGAAGAGAACAGGGCGCGTGGTTGGGTGGTACTGGTGCGATTACCCGTAATGACGTTCGCTGTGGTCGTGGCCGATTCCCGCGTGTGTGGAGATCCGAAACGACAATGGCCGCTCATTATCGGCTCGACCATTGGTCTATTGTCATCCGGAGAGAGAGCCGGAACAAGGCCTTAAAGCTGGTGAGAAATGATACCGTCAGTCTATACCGCAGAACAGCCTGTGGCTTATTATTGCGACTCACAATGGTTTCTCAGGATATAGATGCATAGTATAATCCCGAAATTCATTGCTAAAGATAATGTGCACTATATGTGCGTCATGCAAGGTTACAGATTGATACTAACTGAAGCCGCGAAAATTTTTTTAATTGTGTAAAATACCCACGATGATAATAGTTACTATATATCATGTCTAAAAATGTCTTGCAGAATCTCACTAAAACGCAAAAATATCCTTTATGAAGCTTGAAAACAATCTGATATTCAAGTGATTTTCATATAAAACAAGTTCGACAAAATAAATGTTATTCTCTGCATAATAAAAAAAGTTTACTTATAAATGAAAAAGAAGTTATTGGAAATACCAAAATATCCTAGCTAATTAAAAGTTTTTGTGGAAACAAGGAAATTTTCTTCATTGAAAAAAATGTAACACTGCTTAAAATAAGTAAGATAATGATTGTTTTCATAAATGTATACTTCAGTCAAGAAATTTTTTTTTTTTGTCCAAGAATTTATTTTTTCTATGCACATTTGAAATCGCCAGTATTGAAAGATCTCAATCAATTGAATAGGCATCTCGCATATGATAAGAATGTGAAACTTATTTAGTGATTAGCTAAACTTATTCTCTAAACATGAATTAGTGAAAATTCACTTGAATAAGTGAATATTCACTATTTCCAAGTGTCAATCGTACTACTGGTTTAAACCAGTGGTACGATTGGCACTTGGAAATAGTGAATATTCACTTATTCAAGTGAATTTTCACTAATTCATGTTTAGAGAGTATTCAAAATAGCTCGCCCCGACTTTGAGAAATCATAAACTGATGAAAATTAGACTGAAACCATTAACTTCCTAAATTTTTGTATATTTAATAAATTTCAATGTTGAGAAGTTGAAAATCGATCAACAAATTTCGATAATTATTGATATTAACTACCGTAGTTTGTTACATGCAAAGGGAAGAAATAAAATATAAAATATTCCGAATTTACATCTACGTATAGAAGATTGCCCCCTCTTTCTCTATTAAAATGAATAAAGTGAAATTCACTGATTCAGTCAGTGCTTTAACGCAGTAAGTTGCATGCGCGTTTAGATATGGATGTGAACTTCTCACTCACTTGTTGAATCAGTAAAATTCACTGGAGAATCAGTGAAATTCCACTGATTCATTTTAAGAGTAGGGGAGCCTGGAGCACGACGGACCCCTTAAGCCGGTTTTTCCTTTTTGTGGCTTTTAACCATCAAATTCGTTTATTTTTCATCTATTTCGAATTAATCAGTCGAAATTTTGCAAAAAATCGAAAAAAAAAATTTTTTTTTCTGGGGCACGACGGCCCCCTCCTAAAAAATCATATAAAAAAATTTTTTTCTTTACTGAAGCCATAACCATCAAAATCTAGAGATTCTCTTCCCAGAAAACGACGTCGAGGAAAAATCACGATTCTTACGAGTTTTGAGTATCACCGAGTTCACAAGTGCACTAGTGGACTCGTACACTAGTGGACTCGTGTACTTGTGGACTTGTGGACTTGTGAACTTGTGGAGGCGACGCGACAATATTAGAAGAGCGATTTTACAGCAATGGCAATTAATAAATTAAAATTTCCAATATTAATGTCTACACTGTTGTAGCGTAACGTAAATAATAACAAAATAAGACTTTATTTTTGAATTTACGCATGCCAAAATGGCGGCACCTTCGAAAAGCGCGTTTCTAATACTGTCTCGTCGCCTCCACAAGTCCACAAGTTCACTAGTGAACTCGTGCACTAATTAACTTGTGGGCTAAAGGAGCGCCACTTTTTCGTAAGTTGACGGTGAGCCAACCAGACTTCCGTAGAAAAGTCCCTGAATAAAAATACTTATTGAAAAGTATTGAAAAAATGAACAGTCGTTTCATGTAAACTGTATATTTATAAATACATAAAAAAAGAATTAGGATTATTGAAAACAATTCAAATCTCATCATTTTCGATACTTTTCAATGAGTATTTTCAATCAGGGGTAGGCTTCGAGAAATTGAGGTAGATATATAGAGTATCAAGAGTATTAGAATAAATGTAAGGTTAATTATTTTCCACCGAGCCTAAAAATTATTTAATATTTTAATGGGCTTGTTTAAGTTTACTAAGTTCTTCCCTGGACTGAGCTTAGATTAGTATACCTTGCATTGTTTTCTTATAGATATTCTTTAGAGAGAATGTAGACACTTTTAGTTTTTGGTACATGATCTGCTAAGATCTCCCAAGAGCTTAGTAAACTTGCACGAGCCCAAAGTAAACAATTATATTACATATATTACATATTATTAAGTCTCTATATTTTCACATTGAACAAATGACACGAGAGATTTATAGTAACTGAAATAGGAAACAAATGCTCTAGTTTCAATTTGATTTATATATCTTTGGGGTAATAATTTACAAGTAAGTTAAAAGACCCGGTTATTGACACTGGCCTAGTTATTGACACTTGCAATTTTATTTAAATTAAATAAAACAAATCGACTCTAATAAATTAATAAATATAATTTTTAAATTATAAATTTTAAGATAGTTGATTTTTTGAGAAGATTTTATTTTTTTAATTAGAACAAAATTGTAAGTGTCAATCAACTAGGCCAGTGTTAATAACTGGGTCTTTTACCTTACACGGAAAAAAGAAAACTCGAAAAATTACAATGTATAATGTAACGTGGCGCTCCTGGGTGAAAACTGGAAAAATTACTGTTTCAAATTGTAATTATTACAGATTGTATAAGAATTACATTGTAGAATGTAATATTTACATTAAAAGCTCTGAAAATTAAAATTCAAAGTTTAAATTCAGACAAATCTTATTTCGAACTGTAATTTTTCTATTTTCTAATACAGCGGGACACTTATTACTATTTATAATGTAATTTTTCGAGTTTTCTTTTTTCCATGTAAGGTCAACCCCATTTTGGGCCATAACTAAGTAAAAAATTAAATTTTTTTTATTCTGCTTGTTTTTACGGCGCATTTTTTGAGATAAAAATGTCGTGAAAGAAAAAAATAATGATTTCGATAGCCTTTTTGCCTTCAAAAGGAAAAAATTTTGGCTTTCATTTTTTTTGGATAAAATTTCTATTTTATATTTTTTTGATGTTTTAGATGTACTTTTTTTAAAAAGTACATAAAAAAACGAACAATTTGAAAAAAAAAAATTGTTCAATTTGATAAAAAAAAAAATTCACATGGCTTAGCTTGGGTTGATCCCACTTGTAAATAATAACCATCTTTGGAAAACAGCGTCAATTACTGTTTTTGATCTGGTAGTTTTTGGCATAATTGTAAAATTAAGGAGATGAAAATATTGACACAAATAAGAATTCATCAACAATCAACACACTTATACTAAAACTTTCTAATACGCAGGCGCAAACACATGCATTGAACACATACTAACATAACACGTAGAATGCTCGGACCTAAAGCAAGATATAGATATAGATATACTGACTATCCCACTACACAGGAGCATACATATGGACAATGTTTAGTAGACGATAGTAGGGATGCTACGAAGAGTCGAACAAAGAGGAGACCGAGAACGTCTAATGGGTTCTATCTCATTCTCTCGCTGGCTGAATCCTATACATTTATGTGTTTGTGTCTCTATGGACTTATTTTTTCGTTTCATCGAGTTTGAAATCACAACGATTCTAAAGAAGTTTCACTTCAAAAAAACATTTAAAATATAAAAATGATAATTGCTATTGTTTTTATTGCAACTGACTTCACTCAGAATCTACAGAGTCATGGATTCAGTCTAAAAATACGTTAAATTATCCCGATGTGATTTCCTAATTATCGAACATTCATATTTGATGTTTTATTCGAAGTTAAATTTTTGTTAACGTTTTAAAAAATTATTATAAATTTTATTGTTGAGCTGTTAATTAGTTTTAAATAGATAATAATAAATAATATAATTAATTTCTTTTATTGCACTAAGAGGTTTTAAACCTACATACAAGAAAAAATACAGAGATCTTATTTAGCAATGAATTGGTTACATTAGTTTACTTTGATTGAAATCACATGTTGAGTTTTCAGATTGAGTTTTTAAAATACGTATATATAATATCTTAAAACAGATCTTTTTTTTTTCTATATTTTTATCAAGTCAAAATTAGAAATATGAATTGCGTAGCGTAAGACACTCTTGGAGGAATTCAAATAAAACTTTGAGATTGGGTTTCTGCCTGGTGCAGAGGATCCCGTGATCAATAATGAATAATATAATTATTACTGTTTTACTTTCAAAAAACTGTTTTCAATTTTTCATAAGCTATATAATTCAACGTTTTGTTAAATTTTTCAGTTCAATTGAATTCTTTCTGATTCATTTTACCCATGATAAATACCGTTGACCTGAAAAGGCTTAAAATAATGAATTCTTTAAATTTATCACAATTCGAAAAAAAAAAAAAATAATTTTTTCATTTCAATTTTTTCTTCGTGGTCCATTATGCTCCACATATCAGACATTGGCCCGAAATATCATAAAAAAATCATAGAGGTCATAACTTGACGGAAAATGGAAAAAAAAAATTTTACCTAATTTTTGAGAGGAGCCGTTATGTCCCAGGGGGCCGTCGTGTACCACTCTACCCTGTATGATTCAATTTTTTATTAAATTTTTCAGTTCAATTAAATTTTTTCTAATTCATTTTACCACAAATTTATCATAATTCGAAAAAAAAAATTTTTTTTCGTTATAATTTTTTTTTTAAGTGGTCCATTATGTCCCACATATCACATATTGGCCCAAAATATCATAAAAACATTGTAGAGTTCATAACTTGGCGGAAATTGAAAAAACAAATTTTTACCAAATTTTTGAGGGGGGCCATTGTGCCCCAGGTTCCTCTATATACTCTAAATTGTATATTGTGATAGCAAAAAAATTCTTATAATGTTCAACCTGTCTCCGTAGTACATGTACCGTTTTTTAATTTATTTACGATTGAAGGTTTTATTTACTTTTTACCGTTGCTTTGTTCAAAAGCTAATACACCTACCAAATAAAATTTTCTAGAATTAATATGCTTTAGGAAGTTTAAGCACCGACTGTTTGCCAAAAGAAAAAAGGATAAATGATTTTTTCAGTATAAAAATGTTTATTTTTAATTTTATTACGATAAAACACGTAATAAATACGTAAAAATTGTGATAATTATCTAAAAAAAAATAATACCCATCATATATTATAAATAATTATGTATCTCATAGCAAAAATAACGTACAACATAATCATTATTCTAAAAAGTTAATATGTGTATACATATTTATCTTTGAGATAACTGAAAACAACAGCTGCTCTAGATTAAATTTGTGTATCCAAAAAATACGGAAACGATTAACTTGCAATAAATGACGAAAAATGATTGGGAGAAAAGATAAAATTTTTAAAATGATATATAATCAGTTAATCAGCTTTGTTTTTATACTTTCTGCCTTTGACTATTGGAAATGCTTAGTTTGTTCACTTTAAAAATAAGTATTTATTATAAATCAGTGAATCATTATTTGTTTTGAAGATAAAGTGCTCCAGTTCATGAATAGTAGAAAAAGTCTGGAATCTTGGTAAGTATAGGATTAGTGGTTTTCAAATCAGTAACAGAAATAGCTTGTGAGAACGATTTGGGTCAAAATGCTTTTCTCACTTTCGTTCTCTTACTATTCTACTCCATTGAATACACTCTGAGTGTTTGTTTAGCAGGTCCGTGTCTTTTAAATTTCACAAAATGATTGGTCATCATCCCTAAGCTACAATTATTCTACAAGAAGTAGACAAGGTATACTGTCAGTGGGAAAGCCGATTACACCGTTTTGAGTAGATTTTTTTCTTATTCCTTCTAAAGGCGATCAAGACGCTCGGGTACATGTATTAGAGACTTACTTCAACCTATATTGTCTGGTCGTCAAAGTCTGCAGGTACTTTTACTATACTGCGTGACCTTTCGATGTTTCGACAAGACGCATTACAAGTATTTCGGGCAGTCTTAAATACATTATTGTCAAATCTATTCTACTATTCGCCAGTGTATAGCCATCATCTAGACAGTACTCCTTCCAAGACAGGTGTCTTCTCTCAGGGGAGTATGCATCTAAGTCTCAAATCGAGAGACCATCATAAGATTAAGATTTGCGTCGACATATTTACTTTATGCTTTATATCTTTGTATTTTTCATTCTCAAACTAATAACAAGTTCATGGAAAACTTTTCAATGATATCAAACGTTTTTTTTTTCTTTATTTTTCATTACAGATGCTAAATTTAAATCAAAAACTTAAATATCCTTTTTCCAAGCGAAATTTCAACATAATTTTATTAGATTTTATGTTGTGAGAATGATGAAAACTAATATTTTGACATTTTATTATCTAGAAAACAGTTACTTAATATGTCTGTGCAAATTAACAATTTTTGTGTTTTAATTAATAAAATAATAAAAACTTTAGAAAATGTGACGATAAAATTACCAAAATTTAGATGCTATAGATGATAAATTAATTGAGAGAATAAAAGGAAAATTATTTTCATTTAGTGAAATAGTTTATTATAGAGGTAGACTATACTATACTGAGAAAAAATAAAAATGATGTCCAGACAAAGATTGTTTGTCTCAAAAATTAAAAAAAATTAAAAATTCTATATATTAATTTTTTGACAGAGGTATATCAATATCTGATTCCATTATGATGAAAATTTTCAAGAATATACATTTTTGTGTCAAGAACAATTTCTTAATAGAAGTATTTTGTTTTCAGTGTAAGTATGGCTGAAAATTTAACGATTGTGTCATCGCAACGTAAGTTTAAAGCGTTTGAATACGAATGAGCACGGAATATATTGCATTATTAGAAGGTGAATGTTACATCGCTGATATTGAAATGAGAATATTCGCAAACACCAATAATTTAATTTAATATTTAGTACTTATATTTATTATTTTTATAAAGAAAAACGACCAGTATTCCTTACAATATAGAAATCATTGTCATGTACATTCCTAAACTATTCGACCGATTTGCTCATCGAAGTGATCAAGGTTATTGTCTAGGGCAGAAATGCATCAATGTAATACTATCGAGTTTAATTGAGATTTACTCAGAAAACTATTCATATCATTGAAATCATGAAGCAATCAACAGAAACAATTAGTCTTAATGTTTGTTTTAAAATAACAAAATTTTGGAGAGTAACCAGAATTACTTTGGACGAAGAAAAAATTTTTTAAGTCGAGGATATTCATTTTAGATCGGAGATTTCCCGCATGAAAAAACTATATATGGCTGAACATATATGGAAAGTTATATGGGGAATATGTGATCATATATAGCGGCAAAATTATATATATGAAATAATAAATGTTTTGTTAATATAATGAAGATATATTTGATTCAATATAAGTTCAAATATATTAGTGCCGTATATTACTTAGTATATGTTATAAAATATACTATTATTATATAAAAATTACTTATATAGAAAACTATATAATAGATAAATATATTTTTCGTAAAATATATGTTGAGATAGATTATTACTGTATACTTTCATTTATAAAATTTCAATTACATGGCAATATATATTATTTTATTATAAAATACCACACATAATACCAGATATTTATGATATGTCGAAATAGGTCAAAACGGAAAGATTAATAAAAAAAAAAAAAAAGTTAATAGTTTGTCGTATATCTTAAGTTTCAAGAGCAACTTGATCAATCGAGTTTACGGTCGAAGAAAATCTGAATTTCAGTAAATTAGTAACACATCACGAAATATTTTCTTTTTTTTTTATAACTTTTTTTCAGAGAATTATTTGGCCTCAGCATTCTATTGTAATTTTGGTACCAATGCCATTATTAAAATTATATTGAACATATAATTTAAAGTATATTTTAAATTATACTGAAAAATACATTGTTCTTATACTATTTATGATATAGTGTTGATTATAATATGTACGATATATTTAATCATATATAGCTGAAAATATAATTGAAATATATGTTATGAGTATAACATCAATACATAATACTACATATATCATTATTGTATATATGAAACGGCAAAATTTTGCATATGGATCCTTATATAATCACATATATTTTTATATATGTAAAATATAATTTTTTGTATATGATGAAGGATATATAGCTTTTTCATGCGGGTTTTCTTTGTGTGTGACTATTTAATAATTTTATAGAATCCTACGTCATAGATAGTGATGAGCAAAATCTGTCTTGGTCTTGCAGTCTTGGTCTTGGTCTTGCGATTTTGCAAGACCAAGACCAAGACCAAGATCATACACACACTAGCAAGACCAAGACCAAGACCCAATGAATAAGAACAAGACCGAAACCAAGACCGAGAATGCAAGACCAAGACCAAAATGCAAGATCAAACTAAAAAAAATTATAACTTCCGTTGTAAATAGGATATATGAGAATGTTTGTCACAACTTCTACAAATGTTCTTTTGTAGTTCTGTTTTTTGTGTGTTTAAGATTTTTAATTTATTTTACTGAATATAAACACCAAATATAAAAAAAGGCATCGGTAAACTTTGCCATTGTCTGAAAAAAAGGATCTACAAGAATATTCTTGAACTATTCTTTTCCAATGTCTGGTTAACATATGGTTGATGTAGAGCTAAGCTAATTTTTTTTTATATTTTAACTTTCTTCGAGTACTCCTTTATAATCGTTTTTAACTTCCCCGCTCAGAAAATCCTGCCTGCTGGGCACTTCATAGAATTGTATTTTTAGAGATCTAGACTTGAAATTTAATGGGAGTATTGTTTAATTTTGTACATATTTCAAATTTTATCAGATTGGCCCGTTCCTTTTATCCCTGTGATTATTCTAGCTAATATTCATTGTAAATTTTAATGTGCAATCACTATGACATTCCAGTGGTTTTTTTCCAAAATGAATAATGACTGAAACGAAGAAAAAATTTGAAATGATCATTGAAAGTTTCAGTTAAAGTAATTGCGTGTCTCATAAGTGAAGTTGAAATTTGGCTAGCTTAAAGCGTGACGAATTTTGCCGTTAATTTAAATTTCCTCCGTGACATCAATTTTTCATAGAAACTTATTTGTACATGTTTTTAACGAATTCTCTTAGAATAAATAGCCAAATTCCTTTTCCACATCTCAAGTGCTTAGAAAATGCATTCATTTCAATCTGTTACGTTCCCACGATCCGGTAATAAGAACAATTCATGGGTTATGTGATCAGCAAAAATAAAATGTATGTAAAATTCTTAGTCCGTTGAGTGAATAGCTACATGTAAAGTTAAATTTTGGAAACCTTACAATGACTTTTTTTGCCGCTGCCAAAGAGACGATTGTTGTGAGAAAATATAATTATTAAAAAAGGAAAATATTTAAATCCGTTGGCCTTGGAGGCCATTCCCGTAAGTTCCTGTTTCTCTTGAGATTCTATCAAATTCTATATCTGTAGGAACTGTATTTGAAAAGTATAAATTTTTTGACAATTATCACTCCCACACTCTTATATGGGAGAGGAATTTCATAAGATCCTATTTGAGAAAATTTCTACATTATAAACAAAAGGTTTTAACAAAACTTCAAGTCCATAGAAACTTTTGTTTGGAAATGAGATATTTTCATTGTTAACACCCCCGCAATCCCTTCTAGGTTTAGAATTCGAGAAAATCCATTCTTAGCTGAACTTGACATCATGCACATTTAAAAGATTCTCACCTCAAATTTAGAGTCTGTAGAAGTTACAGTTTGGAAATTAAAATTTTAGATTTTAGCACCCATCCCCGCAATTCCTATCGGAAATAGTCTTTTATTGAAGTTCATTGTGAGATGATCTCTCACATGAGAAATAAAAAAGATTTTTACCAAATTTAGAAAGTTTTTAGAAGCTATAGCTTTTGGAAATTAAGATTTTTATTGTTAACACCCAACCCTCAAGTGATCCCTTATTGAGGTAATTCGTTGTAAAGTCCGTTCTTAAATAATTTCTATATTATATGTAGAAGACTCTTACTAAATTTGGGGTCTGTAGGAGTTATAGCTTGGAAAATAAAATTTTATTTGTTAACAACTACCCCTCACAAACCCCTCTTGTGAGGTGAACCATCGTGAAATTCGTCTGTCTCTGTATATTATTTCTACATCTCTTACAGAAAATTTCCTTACCCAATTTGGAATATATGGGAGCTGTAGTTTATAAACGGGAATTTTTTATTGTTAACGCCCCCGGCAATTCTCTTTGAGGTAGAATATCGTAGCCTTCGTTCATAAATTATTTTTTCCATCACTTACAGAAAGTTCCTACAAAATTTGGAAAGTCTTGTAAGTAGCTACAACTTTAAAATTCAAAAATTTTCATTGTTTATACCCATCCCCTGCAACCCCTGTGGGGTGAGATATCGTAAAATTCGTTTATAGGATTATTTTCTATATTCCTCTTACAGAAGATCTCTCACTCAAATTTTGGAGTCTGATAGAAACCTATAGTTTAAGAACGGGAATTTTTCATTGTTAACGCTGTCGCAAACCCCTTTGGTGGAGAATTTGACAAATCCATTCTTAGCTTAGAACTTGACAGGAAAATTATACCTCTGAAAGATTTCTCACCAAATTCTAGAGTCTATAAAGCAAGTTACAGTTTGGAAATTGAAATTGAAAAATTCTAACACTCACCCCCGCAATCGCTATTGAAGGTAGAATTTATTGAAATCCTCATTTAGATCACTTCTACATCACAACATAGAAAGACTCTCACCTGAATTTGAGTCTTGGTAGGAGCTATAGCTCGGAAATTTAAAATTGTAATTGTTAACAATCCTCACTCCCCGAAATCCATATTTGATGTAGGTTATCATTAAATACGCTTTAGATCATTTCTACCCCTCAAATATAAAGCAGATCTTTACCAAATTTAGAGCCTATGGGAGCTTTAGCTTAGAAATTTAAAATTTTCATTGTTAGCAACCACCCCGCAATCCATATTTGGAGTGAGGTTGTTATAAAATCCAATTATTAGATCATTTCTGGATCACATATAAATGATTCCCTACCAAATTTGAAAGTTCCTATAGGAGCTATAGTTTAGAAAGCTTTATTTTCATTGTTAACCCCTACCCCGCAATCTTTATTGGGGATGAGTTATCATGTAAAAACCGCTCATAGATAATTTCTACATCACATATAGGAGATTCCTACTAAATTTGGAGTAGATAGGAGCTATAGTTTAAAAATGGGAATTTTCCATTGTCAACGCCCCCGCAACCCCCTTGTGGGTGGAATTTCGTAAAATCCGTTCTTAGCTGACCTCTACTCGGCGAAAGGAATATTCCTACAAAATTTCAAATCTCTACGCCTTATGGTTCCAGAGATATCGTGATGAGTCAATATATAGGTGGAAATCTCATATATATATAGATAGATAGATTTATTGGCACCAGATGTACAGCTTGTCTAACAAACTCTGATACATCTTTCGCTTAAATCTACTTTTCTTACACTAATTTTATAATTTATCATTTTATTTTAGTATTCCAACTT